>NC_090728.1:153649192-153675733 GCF_036898095.1 Palaemon carinicauda
ATTAACTAAATTATGGTCATCTCACTGATCGATTGCTTGTTGTTTCAAATACTGATTTCAATCTACTGTAGTTAAAAGGGAGTGACAATGGAAATAAGGGAGGAAAGTCAGTCGTTCACAAATACAATTAAAGCTGTAACTCTGGGCAACTGAGTCTGAACTTCTAAGGTATTAAAAAAACTGATTTTCTAACTTAAGCCCGTTCTTACTACCATTTTCTAGGTGCAACGTTCTAAAATTTTAATATTATGAAAATAGAGTCAATATCAGGGTAATTGAGAGTCTGATACAACAAATTTTCTTATCAAATATACCACAACAGCTACAAATTTTGCCGTTTCTAATCCAATGAAGGGCAAAGCTAGCCAGTGCAGAGTGGTGATGATGACAAACTAACCTAGTAAGGGTGGGCCTGATTAGTAAAGCTTTGCTGATTATAACGATACGCAAACCTTCTCACCACGTTCAGGTATAACCACTTAATATATATATATATATATATATATATATATATATATATATATATATATATATATATATATCCATACACATGTGTGCGCATATAAAATACATATATGTATACACATACATATATATGTATATTTAATACATATCAATATATTTATGTATAATGTATATACATACTTATATATGCGATGTTTATATATGCACACACACACTATATATATATATATATATATATATATATATATATATATATATATATATATATATATATATTTTATATATATATATATATATATATATATATATATATATATATGTATATATATATATATATATATATATATATATATACATATATATATATATATATATATATATATATATATATAAAATATATATATATATATATATATATATATATACATATATATATATATATATATATATATATATATATATATAATTCTGGTAACTAGGTTAGGTAGGAAATGAATGTTGCTGTTGGGATGAACAAATATCATATTTCGGGTTTGAAAAATCCAATTTGGAGGAAGCTAAAAAATTGATCCAATTATGCCCTTTTGTTATTCGAGAGCTGACAAAGCTTTGCCATAATTTCCCAGTTGATGACATTAGAATTCATTTCTAAACGGCATAAATTATCCGGAAAGAATGTTTTTCTTTTTTTCACAGATATCAATATTGTCGGTATAAGAGTTCACAATACTTGATGAAAAATTTATTAGAAATGAAACGCGAGGGTCATTTAAAATCTTCATAGTCCGGACCGTTATGTTTGGATATTCCATTAAAATTTTTCTTTGATCTCATATTGTTCCAATTTTTACAATCCCGTATATGACCAATAATGTATTTGACTCCTGGATGGTTTAACTTCGATTGTGGTGAATGAAGGTGAATTATTTTGATAATTGCTTCTTGAATGGTTTTGATTAACTCTCATTTATTTGAAAGAATCAACAGCCATCCCACTAAGCTTTAATTATTGTGATATCAAAAACTTATGACATGAAAATAACTGAATTCTCTCTCTCTCTCTCTCTCTCTCTCTCTCTCTCTCTCTCTCTCTCTCTCTCTCTCTCTCTCTCTCTCTCTCTCTCTCTCTCTCGAGTTGAAGTAAGCTGGAGCAAGATGCAAAAAATTTAACAAATAAAGCATTCAAATTCTTATATCATCTTCCTGTCAATGTTACCAACCGTATATAAGAATAGAATAATATAGGAAATACCTGATGCCTTCGAGTTTGTTACTCTAACAGATGTGTAATTTTTCTCAAATTATATAAACTTTAAATCAAACTAAATAAAGAAACATAAAGGAGTTCAATCGAAATTAATCGTTACTTATTCATATAGTAATTTACTTTCACAGAGCAAAGCTTTAAAATTTCTCCCTTTACTGATTAATACCTCACGCCACGTTGATATTAGGAAACGGTGATATTATGGGGAAAAAATTAATGATGCTCGAAAATTATATTCAATACCACCTTCATTTCTTTTGATTACTCTGCAGCATATCAAATCCCTTTTTATTCCTTTAGGAAATTTTATTGGGGAAATGTATTTCTACTGATGAACTATTGCTGCTGCCCCAAGAATTTGAATGCATTGGTATATTCATCTTCATATTTTTTTACGCTGTATGTTTTGTTGACGAATGAGCAACATACTAAATGTATGCTTTATTTTAGTATTTGGCTGGAATATAAAAGAAAAGATTACCATTGTTTACGCAAAATGGCCATCGAACTTTCAAGACTTCCAATTCATGATTCGTCACAATATGCTGAAGCGTTGTATGTAGCATGAATCAAGAACCTTTAGTAGCATCAAGCATATGGATCTGTGATCTAAATTATTTTTAAATTAAGTGTTTTATAACTATAATGGCCGATTATATGTTAATTTATGTGTATTGCATCCTGTTTTCTTTTTAGTTTGGTATTTATACTCAATTACCTGTGTAATTGAAAATAAGTATTGTTTTATATTATTTTAGCCTTAGAATATTCTTATGATGAAATATTATAGCAAATGAAACATTGTAAGAGGTATTACAGTTTAAATACATTAAGGGTCGCGCGTTAAATAACAAAATTCCAGTTGTCCACTACCTTTCCTCCCTCAAATATTCGGAGTATGATTGACCACTGACAAAGATTTAGAAGGCGTCTTTATATCAATATTAAGGAAGAATATGTTGTATATGTAAGAAATTTATGCCGAAATACTTATCAAATTATGATTTAAGTGTTATGCTTTTTATTCTCCTATTTGAATAACAAAGAACGAAATATTTTGTCGAAACCTTTATTAATCTTTAAGGATTTTTTTACCGGTGTACTTTAGCCATTACGTGTGGCATTTGAATACAATTGTACATTCATCTTTGTAATTCTATTGGTTACGGTTTTGTTGAAGAATGATCAGCATATTGAAAAAATTGAATTTTGGTATTTGGATAGAATAAAACGAAAAAGAATTTTATTCTGCAATCAAGCTTTCAGATTTATCAATATATAAAGACAATTAACTAATGTACGTATGTAAGTATAAGGAATCGAGTACCTGTAATGGCTCAAGCATTCAAAATTATTATTTAGATAGCTCCTAAAATTTATGTTTTATGACATTCATGTTCACTTATCTGTTAAATGAAGTATATTTCAATTTATTTTGTTGGTAGGATATTCATGCCGTATATTATCAGTGTAGGAGAAAATAAAAGTGTAGGCTACTAATAAGGGGTTTATTTTCATTGTATAGTGCAGGAAATGTGCATATAATAAAAACAATATGATAAGTAAAATAGTATTAAGGTTATTAGAACATAAATACAATATTAATGACATGACAAAGACAAAAATGTCAATCGTCTACCACCTTCCCTCCCCCCACATTCTCGGAATGTAATTGAAGGACAAAGATTCCAAAAGATTCCAATAGATGGTGTTGGTGCTTTGTTTATGATTGAAAATGGATGAGATTTTTTGCAGGTGGAGAATAGAAAGTGACCACGTGAGCGTTTTGATATATACGGTTATTAACACCTAGGATGAATATCTTAAAGAATTTTGTTCCGAATTTCTTATCAAATATGAATTTAAATGTGATGCTCTTTATCCCCCTCTTTGATATGGAAATATAATTTTAGACAGCAAAAGAGATATAATTGGATAATGAATTATTTTCTGTTGGTTAACAATAGTCATTATCTTCATTACAAAGTGATTTGTTAACGTATCAATGCAGTTTTGCTCCGCAATATCAAGGAAATAACAGGAACATAAGTTTGATCTTGCCTTTTCATTGAATGTACATCATCGTTTAGAAGACTATCTTGTCCTAATTGCAAAGTAAAGTTTATGGGAAATTGTACATATTTTACGAGTGAAATTATAGTTTTACCTTAACATTTAGAATAAAAACTCCTAATAGATAAAGTGCATTTTATATTCACTACCCAGAGAGAGAGAGAGAGAGAGAGAGAGAGAGAGAGAGAGAGAGAGAGAGAGAGAGAGAAAGAGAGAGAGAGTTATTTTCATATCTTATGTTTCCAATATCACAATAATTAAACCAGGGTGGGATAGGTCTTGATTCTTACATATTTGCGTGTGGTAATTACTGTTGTATAATCACCATCAAAATTCTATGTAATATATGCAAAAGTTTATGTAAAAATTATAGAAAATAAAAGAATAACGTAGTCACAAAAGTGTTAACCAATGACAATAAAGAGAAATTAAATTGTAATTGAGAGAACGTATGAAAGAATATTAAGGCTTTAAAGATAAAAATATATATGAGAAAGGATGAGATATTTGTAGAAATCATAACCTGATAGGAAAAAACTTCGAATGGGGAGCAGTGTGATGCAAAATAATTAAAAACTTGTTTAGTAAAGAGATAGCATCATAGACGAAAAATATTAGAAATATCAAAATAAAAAACAAAATAAAAGACATATTACTTATAATATTATAAGCAAATAAAAAATACCATAAGACAATGAATGTTAATGACATTTTTATTACTTATCATTAAAGGGATCATAAAATTAAATGCTATATATATATATTTATATACATATATATATATATATATATATATATATATATATATATATATATATATATATATATATATATATATCAATATGTATAGTAAATGTATGTGGATACTAAATGTGTATTAATATTTCCGTATATACATATATATATATATATATATATATATATATATATATATATATATATATATATATATATATATATATATATATATATATACACATATACATACATATATATATATATATATATATATATATATATATATATATATATATATATTTATATATATATATATGTATATATATATATATATATATATATATATATATATATATATATATATATATATATAGATAGATAGATAGATACTTGTATTTATTTATCCAGACTGTTATCTAAATAACAAAAGTTTTGGGTAACTAGAAAGGGTTATTATAACATAAAAATTATCTCTATTCCATATATATGTATTTCCTAACTAAAGAAAATAAATTACCATTACTATGTTAATTCTCAACAAGACTGCTCTCCAGCTTTTTATGTAATGTGGACAGAATGTAGTTTATAATAAACACTAAAATATTATTTCCTAGTTATTAAGGCGTACATTTCGTTTCGTTTTTTTCAAGACGTTAATGATATTCTTGGTCTATATGAATATGTGAAACCACAATATCATCAGTGATTATCATAAGATATTGATAATAAGGGTAAAATAATACGCCCCTTAAGGGATTCTCTATATCATAATTGATTTCTAAAGGAACACATGAACGTCTTCATGGCTTAAAATTATTTGATTTCTTGCTTCCATTTATGAAAATTATGTGAATTATAAAGAATAAAGGTCTTTAGCATTCTATCATAAAATGAACCTTCCTATAAACCAGCAACTAAGATATTAGTTAGCATGGAGGGAGAAAATTATCATAATGATAATTGCAGCTATATCTTAATAAGAGTATGTAATACTATAAAATCATCTCTCTCTCTCTCTCTCTCTCTCTCTCTCTCTCTCTCTCTCTCTCTCTCTCTCTCTCTCTCTCTCTCTCTCTCAGGTATTTTCGAGCCTATACGAAGAATCCTTTCTGGGTAATGAACCGCCTCTGCACATCTTCCCTAAGTGAGAACTATTCTAAAAGACTCAGGATATAAGCAAAAAAAAATCCAACAGCATCTCTCAACGTATCAACTCAATCTCTCTTGACCATTCAGGTGGTACCTCATGAGGTCTTATCGTTGTTGATAAAATGAGTAAAAAAAAAAAAAAAAAGTAGAAGAGATGTGGGAATGCTGAAAAAAATATGATGCTCGGGTCAGAATTCACGAGAAAAGTACTTTAAGATAGATCAGTATCTAACATTGCAGAGAGTTCTACTTTTTGTAATACAAGAAATATTTTCAATTAAGATGAAAAGAAATTTTTCCATCACACCTGGTGAAATGTTCCTTAAACGCTATTCATATACGTTTATTTTCGACCTAGTTTTCTTTTAATTAACTGCCTTATTATTAGTTTCATCATCTATCATTTTACTTCATAGTCTGCAAATGTTCTTAAAACGAATGAATTATTCGAAATGTGAGATCAGTGTATGATAACAATGTGAAATACTTTCAGTGGAACCAGAAATAATCTTTTTTCTTTATGATAAAGATCTAGGTTTGGAGGAAAAATATATCATATCTTTTTAGAGGTTTAAAGGTCACTCATGAATGGCGGTGGCAAGAGACAGGACAGTGCCCAGGAAATAGGATAATACCCTGGAGACTGACAATACATACATATGATCAGCACACAACCCCTCTCCATCAAGCTAGTACTAAGGAGGGCAAGACAATGGTTGCTAATGACTAAGCATGGAGATCTATACAATCTCCCAAAACCCCCTCCTTAGCCCAAAAGGATGGTGAGGTTGTAGACACTACAAAAAACAGAAAAACTAGTATCTTCCCAAAAATCTACACACTTGCATATATATATATATATATATATATATATATATATATATATATATATATATATATATATATATACATATTCTCTTTGATATCAATACATACAGATCTAAAATTAAATCTTAACTTTAACGAGGTCTTTTCATCATTACTTATATGATACTTGTTACCTGACATGAAAAACATAAGACTGCAATCTAGCAACACATCAAGACTTGGAACAGACGTTAACAACTTAGAAATAATACGAATTTATCATACCAAATAAAATACACACCATTACAAACCACAGTAACGTTAAAGCAGTTAATAATGGAACGTTTTTTAATTTTATTTAAGATTTAGAGTTTACTTATATATAGCGGTCCTATACACATTAATGTATATTATTATACGACCACAATTAATTATTGAAACCCTTATGATTAACAATATCACAATACATTTCGCAAAGTAGCTGCTCAAGACCTAATTTGCAACGCAATTCCCTGTCCAGTACAAATGTATTGTGTTTATGGCTTAAAAACTATTTCGTGAGCTGTACAATTACCAATCCGTTGATCATAGGATTCTGGTCCTAAATGATACCTCCTTGGGAGCTGCACTTATCTGGATCACTGAAAATAGGGCAATGATAACGCTCCCATGGATATCATTGACTCAATGTAATGCACGCCATACCTGTAAAGGCGATCTTAGAATCTTACACGTGGCATCTAAATACCATCTATGATCTGATTTTTCTCTGATAAATAATTAGGCGTAATGCTTTAGACCTGCTGTCATGACAATCGTTTCAGGTCAACTTACTTCTCCTAACACTAACTCATCTATATTATGAATTTCATGTATTTCAACACAACCAGTATATGAATGTATTTCTCTCTCTCTCTCTCTCTCTCTCTCTCTCTCTCTCTCTCTCTCTCTCTCTCTCTCTCTCTCTCTCTCGTGCGTTTACTCTATAGATATGAAATGCTTTTACGTTGTCAAGAAAAAATACATATATGGAAAAAGGGAATCCCACAGATTGTCATGGTCTCACGGTGTCATACAAATAAACCTTTGTCTCTTTCATAAACCCAGAATATGGAATTGAGGCTACTGTTACATTGGAAAATACTTTTTTGACCTGTTCTTGTGTTGTAACTCACCTAAAAACACTTTTTGTTGCAGATGCATTAAGCCCTTTCCCGTATCAGGAATATTGGTAGGTCTTCATTTTTCAGTTGTATTTGATCTATTTTATGGAATATTCCACCTTTGAAATATTTGGGTACATTTTATTATAAAATAATTAAAGGTGTTTCCTTTACTTTATAGAAAATCTATTACATTAAAATTTTGCTCTATTTTTGGATTAGACATTTTCCAAATAGTAACCAAATATTAAGGAGTAGTCATAAAACTCAAATGGAAACTTCTAATTCATTCAAAAGAGAAAATAAATGTTAAAGTAACTTTTAAAAATGTCATTTGAGGACTTAATACTATGCATCAGTTGCACAATACCTGGCTCAGCTTCGAATGATTAAAATCCATAAACAGGCAATTCTAAGGCGCCCTGAAATTAGTGCAACCGAATCCATTCACCATAAATTATCAAAGCTTAGAGTGGAATTAGATTCTCTTATTTAAAGTATAATTCATAACCATAAATCAAACATTGAGTTGTTTA
Organism: Palaemon carinicauda; assembly: GCF_036898095.1. NCBI lineage: Eukaryota > Metazoa > Arthropoda > Malacostraca > Decapoda > Palaemonidae > Palaemon > Palaemon carinicauda. The sequence goes on from NC_090728.1 coordinate 153,657,391, forward strand.
TTGTTAGAAATTAGAAAATATGAACAAAACGTGGAACCATTGGTTTCTTACCTTTAAAATTATCTCTTTATTCACCAGGGTGTCTTTAAACGACATATTAGATTTTTCTGCTAATACCTGAGCTATCCTTGAAATTTAATTCTGATGTTGAATAGAAGATACCGTTGACATAACAGTATTGTTATTTGTTAACGAACGTAGAAGAGGATGGTAATATGAACTTTTCAGCATACTTTCCAAACAGGCTTTGGCTTACAGACAAATTTCGGGACGGAAATTGGGAAGGAAAAAAAATCAAATCCTTGCAGAAATTAATGGTATAAAAGCATTATGGGAACGTTATTTTGATGAACATGGCATATGAAGGAAAATAGGGATATGAGAAGAAATATAATGCTTATTACATTTCTCAAATAATTTACGCTTTAATAAAAAAACCATACAATACTGTATCTTTCACTAATATTACTATTATTATCATTATTATTATTATTAATTGTGAAACTACAACCCTAGTTGGAAAATCAGAATGCTATTTGCCCAGGGGCTCCAACTGGGAAAATAGCCCAGTGAGGAAAGGAAACAAGGAAAAATAAGATATTTTAAGTACAGTAACATTAAAATAAATATCTCATATAAACTATAAAAACTTTAACGAAACAAGAGGAAGAGAAATAAGATAGAATAGTATGCCTGAGTGTACCCTTAAGCAAGAGATATCTAACCAAGGGCAGTGGAAGCCCATGATACAGAGGCTATGGCACTACCCAAGACTAACGAACAATGGTTTGATACTGGAGTGTCCTTCTACTAGAAGAGCTTCTTACCATAGCTAAAGAGTTTCTTCTACACTTACCAAGAGGAAAGTAGCCACTGAACAATGACAGAGCAGTAGTTAACCCCTTGGGTGAAGAAAAACTGTTTGGAAATCTCAGTGTTGTCAGATGTATAAGGACATTGGAGAATATGTAAAGAATAAGACAGACTATTCAGTGTGTGTGTGTATGTGTAGAAGGGAAAAATGAGCCGTAACCAGAGAGAAGGATCCAATTTAGTACTGTCTTGGTAGTCCAACAACCTCATAACTCTCTAGCGGTAGTAACTAAACGGGTGGCTGGTGTACTGGCCAACCTACTACCTAGTAATAGAATTTTTATAAGTATATGAAATGATTCATGGAAACGAGATTTAATGTTGCTTTCTTTCATGGTATTTTGATATTTTTTTTCAATACATGACATATTGAATTGTGATGATTTGTAGAGAGATATCAAAATCTAAAATCTTTACAAGTTATAACTCAAAATAATTTGAAATTTGAACCCGAGCATATATAATTAAGAAATCATTAACGATAACTTGGCTGTCATCTAAATTATTTACCATTGAATAAAAAAAAAAGGATTAATTTTAATCTAAATGAGACTGAATCATGATGTATGATTTATTTATCATATTTTACTGTTAGATATAAAAATAACAGTTTCTATATTAATGAAGTAAAATATTGTTCCATTAAACTTAATGTTTCGAGTAAGTATTTCAAAAAGTTGTTGTACATGAATTTGTGCATGTAAAAGAGAGAGAGAGAGAGAGAGAGAGAGAGAGAGAGAGAGAGAGAGAGAGAGAGAGAGAGAGAGAGAGAGAGAGAGAGGAGATTACATCGCTCATTTTGTAGCTATTACCATGCTTCGTAATAGAGTTGGTCTACTAAGTACACGCAAATCAGCATGATACTGGGAATTAGGTTTTCAATACTAACAATGAGGATATTCGTTGGTATACGCTTTGTCAACGGATTTCTTTCTACAAAACTATGTTTTATCTAGCTGTGCAATTAATATATATATATATATATATATATATATATATATATATATATATATATATATATATATATATATATATACATACAGAGAGAGAGAGAAAGAGAGAGAGAGAGAGAGAGAGAGAGAGAGAGAGAGAGAGAGAGAGAGAGAGAGAGAGAGAGAGAGAGAGAGTTTACATCGCTAATTTTGTAGCTATTATCATGCTTCGTAATAGAGTTATTATTATTATTATTATTAAATGCTAAGCTACAACCCTAGCTGGAAAAGCAGGATGCTATAAGCCCAGGGGCCCCAACAGGGAAAATAGCCCAGTGAGGAAAGGAAATAAGGAAAAATAAAATATTTTATGAATAGTAACAATATTAAAATAAATAATTACTATTTAAAATATAAAAACTTTAACAGAACAAGAAGAGAAACTAGATAGAAAAGTGTGCCCGAGTGTACCCTCAAGCAAGAGAACTCTAACCCAAGGCAGTGTAAGACCATAGTACAGAGGCTATGGCACTACCCAAGAATAGAGAACAATGGTTTGATTTTGGAGTGTCCTTCTCCTAGATGAGCTGCTTGCCATAGCTAAAGAGTCTCTTCTACCCTTACCAAGAGGAAAGTAGTCACTAATCAATTACAGTGCAGTAGTTAACCCCTTGGGTGAAGAAGAATTGTTTAGTAATCACAGTGTTGTCAGGTGAATGAGGATAGAGGAGAATCTGTAAAGGATAGGCCAGACTATTTGGTGTCTGTGTAGGCAAAGGAAAAGAACCGTAACCAGAGAGAAGGGTTCTATGTAGTACTGTCTGGCCAGTCAAAGGACCACATAACTCTCTAGCGGTAGTATCTCAACGGGTGGCTGGTGCCCAGGCCAACCTACTAAGTACACGCAAATCAGCATGATACTGGGAATTAGGTTTTCAATAGGGGTAATGAGGATATTCGTTGGTATACGCTATGTCAAAGGGTTTCTTTCTACAAAATTATATTTTATCTAGCTGTATATTTATTTAGGGAAATAGTATTTTGATTGTTCTTTTCACGAAAAAATCTGCAGATTTTTGGGCCAAATCGCCATTTCTGTCTTCCTGGATAGAGGAGTATATTTCCTGTACGTGAAGTTGCTCGAACTTCTCACCGTTGCATTTTCTTGGAGTTATTTGCATCTAGATTGAATTCCTGTCAGGAGAAAAATGCTGCTCTCTCATCGCCGGATTTCTGTCGGCCAAACTCATAAAGCCAATCAGTATGGCTGGAGAAAGACGGGAATCTCTGGCACTAGTCTCCTGAAATTTGATTTTTCTCTTGAAAGATATTTGGTTTTGAGTTTTCTTTAAGTTTCCTTTCGGTCTCATTGTTTATGGAAAAACTTGAAATGTTTCTTAACGTTATTGGGTTAGAAATTTTCATTAATTGCAATATCTACACATTTTAACGTTGCTATTGAATTAATAACTCGGGTTATCATCATAATATCTAACTTTTTACAATATTTTTTTTCCATTTATACAGTGTTTTGCAGACTATAATTTTTAGTTCCTCAGTCGATGACTTTCAGATCAACTAACTCCCATTAACTTCCTCTACTCTCATTTGTTTCCATGATAGTGAGTCTCACATACCATCAAATCAGGTATCATCAAATGAATTCCATTTTGGTAACGAGATGCCAATCATATTCTTCTTTAGTGCTGAATTCATGTCATGTGATTGATTCAGACCGAGTATCCATAGGTGGAATATTCATGAACGATGCATTATTTGAAAAGCAATACAGATATACTATTAAGACTTTAGTTCATGGTATTTGTGATACCTGTTTTTTTTTCTCAGAATTTGAGCTATATCATATTCATTTATCATACGATATGGAAAAATAATTATGAATGTAATCTATGAGAATGTATATATATATATATATATATATATATATATATATATATATATATATATATATATATATATATATATATATATATATATATATATATATATATATATATATATATATATACATATACATATATATATATATATATATATATATATATATATATATATATATATATATATATATATATATATATATATATATATATATATATATATATATATATATATATATATATAGATATAGATATGGATCAATCGTTACTAAGGTTTACGATCTTTATTGAAAAAAACGAATGATCAAGTAAAATTTTTTGTTTTTAAAATTTCAAATTGAAATTGATATAATCAAACAATAGGATATATAGATTTAGTAAATAATGTAGACTTCCATTCTTCATTATTCCCCTGATATACTTTGTTGGCGTCAAAATAACGTATTAATTCAACCACGAACCCATGAGAAGATCTTTCGGAAATATAGTAATATATTAAAGGAAAGTGGAGTTATGAATAAAATGAGACAGGGGAAAAGATGATTAATAGTTATTTGATGAGGATATTCAATCAATGCAAATCACCATTTCTAACATTATTTTTCAGGTATATAGCAATTACTAATATTTATGTACAAGTTAGGAAAGGGTACTTAGATATATGACAATCAATAACTACCACATCAAATCTGCTCAGTTAATTTGATAGAGGGATAGAAATGTAAGATTAATTATAACATCACTTTTATAATTTTATCTAGAAAATAATTGATTACTGATCATATAATTCTAATCCTCCAAAAATATTTTTGAATTATCACTTGTTATTATTTACTGTCATCCATTCAGCAACATACAAATATGAAAATAAACCAAATGTAGAATAGCATACATCTAAAAGCAATTAAACAAGCTACAAAATGATATATTTGTTTTGAGCACTAGCGATAGCTGAATTTTTTATTTTCATTTTCATTTTAAGTAGAGGTAAAGTAAAGAGATGAAAAGAGACATAACGAAATTAGAATGAACACCTATCATTGAAATTCCTGTGTAATTTATGCAATAACATTACGTGAGTGGGTGAAAAAAAAAAAAAAACCTGAAAATGAAGTATGAAACCATTTACCACCGGAAATCTTAAGCTTTTTGTTATTTTTATAGATGTATATTGACGGAAATAAAACTAAGAAACAGAAAACGATCAACATCAATACGAGAGCAAACTACAGTAGAGGATATTTTAAGAACAAGAAAAAGAAATGAATACTGGCAGGACATATAATGAGAGTGACAGATAATAGATGGACAATAATAATAACAGAATGGGTCAATATCAATTGCAAAGGAAGTAGGGAAAGGAAGAGAAGATGATAGATTGACGAACTAAGAGAGTTTGCGGGTGTAGACAGGCACAGAAAAACCATAAACAGATGCAATTGGAAGGCAATGTCTAAGGTCTTTGTTCTGCAGTGGACTAGTAATGGTGAGGATGATGACGACGACGATGATGATATTCATGTTAAAAATCTTGCAAGTATTAGTGAAATAAAGTTATGACTGCAAACTTGATTGAGGCGAAGAAATAGGTAATGATAAATTACTAATCTTATTTCAGGTGTTTCAATGGAAAGAAGTAAAAGATATGTATGATTCAGTTTTTTACCACTCTTTGTAAGAACGTTTTTTTCTTTCTTTTTTTTTTTCCCCAGACAGGGTAGATGAAGCATCCACCGATTTCTGAGAAAAAAATAGATTTATTAAATCCGCTTGGGACGTCAAAAGTTTCCTCCAATTTGTTAGAAATTTTAAGTACCTCGGAAAAAAAAATTGCCTGAACACTAACAGACATTACAAGAAGACATAACATTTACTATCTTTACTCTTCATCATAAAAACTCTAGATGTCTGGAAAAAAATTTTTTCGTTCAAAAGACAAAAAAAATAGGTATCTCTCTCTCTCTCTCTCTCTCTCTCTCTCTCTCTCTCTCTCTCTCTCTCTCTCTCTCTCTCTCTCTCTGCCTTCGTATGCTGAGCTAAACTCCACATCAAGAGATAAAATGAATGTAGGAACTAAAACTTATGAGATGAAAGTTTCAAAAGCTAAAAATGTCTATTCCAAAGAAAGCTGAAAGTAGAAAATAACAAGCAAAAACACGACTAATTTGAAAAACTCTAAAGAAATTTTGAGTAAAGAAAGCAGGAAATTAATTGTTCAATAATTTACTCCCTGACGCAATTGAACATAGACGAAACTTTCATTTGTGCAGATTATTTTCCCGATGAACAATTGCACGAAAACGAAAATTAAATGGATTTGGAAACTCTTGTCCTTTGTGCAGCTGATGGCAGTGGCCTTGATGCAATTGTTTATTTATGTTTTGTCCTGGCAATATTGTTGTAACATCATTCTCCTTTTACCAACACACAAATAAATATAACATTCAACATTTACTTTCTAAAACGCATTGAATGATAAATAAGTGTAAGCACGAATTAAGTGGGTGCACATATTGATAATGCTTTAAACATATAAAAATAATGCAGTGACTATTTTGATGATAAATGCAATTTCGTTACTGACAAATCTATCTAAATGTAATTGAATGTGTATCTAAGAAATAAATCATATTCTACAAAGCTAGTAATACTAATTATTTCCATACTGTAATATAATATAAAAATTTGTGTTTTTGTTCAAATAGAAAAATTTGTACTCAATTGATTATTTACCTTGGAGAGTAATATGTTGAAAGTGTATTTTATAATCAGAAATACATTGAAGCAGATATCTTTTTTTATATAAGCAATGCTGATGAAATTAAGAAAAAGCGGAGACTACATATTTTCTTCAAATCCGAAAACAAAAACGGGAAAATATCACTATAATTCCTTTTATAAAATCAAAGTTTACCATGGAACACAACAGGGGAATATTATTGAATATTAATTGTTAGAAAAATTAACAAACATTTCTTTAATTTGGTATTGGAGTTAGTATGAATAATTTTTACCTTAGTGCTGCTCTTTGCTTCTTTGATCATGAGACCATTGTTTGCAAACTTGAAGAGATTGGATTAGTTGGAACATTTTATAAAAAAAAATAAAAAAAAATATTTATAACAAATAAAGTATAAATACTAATACCTGTTAGGCAATATAATAACTACAGGCATATAATCTTGAAATTCCTGGTGGTAGAATTTTTAGGTCATTTACATAATATACTGTATTATATGCAAGTGAAATGTTTTTATTGTCTATTTAGGTCTGACTACTCTTCTTGAAACGGTCTCAACTCCTTAGTGACAATCTGAGATGACTAGCTAAAATTATTGCAAGATTCATATACATATCTTTGCGCACAGGTACATTATATATATATATATATATATATATATATATATATATATATATATATATATATATATATATATATATATATATATATATATATATATATGTATATATATATATATTGTTAAGGGGCCACTGGTTCGAGTCCGGCCTTGCTTAAGGGACTCAAGGGCTATAACAAAACAAATAACAGTAGTAGGTGGCCAGTCAGCAATGATATAAGGAATACTGACAAATATATGTATTTACAATAACATTGAAATAAAAATTGATAAAAGAAAAGTGGAGCACAACAGCTAATTATCTATATTATAATTTATGCCACGAGGAGCTTCGGATGGAGTTTGGGTGGACCGTGGATGAAACTCCAGCACAGCAATCACGTTCCCTGGAAGAGGGAAATAAATTGAATTATTATCAGCACACTTACTTCTACCGGCTGGGAACACGATGAAGTCGTGTGGTTAAAACTTTTAAGCAAATTAAATGAAAATGTCAAGCTTAGGGATTTAAACGTTACACATGGGAATGAACACTGTCACAGGGTGAATTAATTAAAACTAGGACTAAACGGCACACTTGGTCTGGGTATAGGGGATAGGATACAAGGTTCAGTGGGTAGGATTTCTTTAGAGGATAAGGAAAAATGGGGTGTGATAAGGAAGGGATGGGAAGTTGGGTAAGTATATTGAGAATCTCAAAATCAGACACCTTACCTTTAGTAAAAAGGACTCTGGTTTCCTTCCCTTATGGAAAGAGATGTAGACAGAGGTCCTGCCTCCCTGATGTCTTGAGGGTGAAGAGAGATGGTGTTTCCCTCAAGGAGGTTGAGTGAAGAAAAGGAGATGTTATCCTTATGGAGGCTGAGTCGCGAAGAAAGATCTCCAGTTTTCCCTGGGTAGATCAACCCCACTTGACCCCCAATTGGGGGGGGGGGTAGGGGGGATTGGCCTGACCGCTGTCCTATTGGTCAGGCTTGATCACGTGTCCCCACATCCTTCACAGCTCGCTTCCCTCCTTCTCCTGGGACCTCGATGTTGTCACGTGACTCGTAGAAGGTAGCTGAAATTGAGATCTCAGGGGGAGTAGACTGGTATAGGATGCTTGGAGGGGGGTGAGACTCTGGGTAGGGTCCCAAAACTCGTGGCATTTTGACTTATGCTTGCTGGCGGGATCTTTTGTTATTTGAAAAAGGTGGCGAAATGACCGCCATTACTAACAGCCCCCCATTTTAGCAGAGATTTTGTCCTAAAACAGGACAAGAACTCTGCAAGCAAGGTCTGAAGCCACTAGTCTTAATGATTCCTCCCTCAGTGAGTCTCACCACGATGATGGATAAATATCTAAGCTGCAACTAGGGTCACCATTTTACGTTATTTTGACAGTAAATTAACTTTAAGTGCCACGTAGAAATAAGTATGCTGGCTGTGAGGCAGCAACTGAAAAATTAAATAATGCAAAATTTAAAATTAAAATGTAAAAAATGGTTAAAGTTAAGTGACCTAGTGCAGTGGTAGGCATAAAATTAAAGAAAATTGGCTTATATGCAAAAAAAGATAAAATAAATACATAAAAATAAATTAAATGCAAATAATGATGCCAAGATGGCTCCTCAAGTTTATTTACTTGGGGAGACACCAAGGCCAATTAAAATTTTTCCATACAACCTAAATTAACCTACTGACTATGGCTATGCTATGGTCATGGCACTGTGTATTGGGCACTAATGCCGGGAAAACACATCTCTCTCACCTGAGTTCTTTAGGCGCTTGACCTTCCAGTTGTAGTTCTGGAGGTCTATGCCCCACCTCATGAGCCCCTTATTCCCATTACGTAGCTCAGTCAAGTAGGTTAGAGGATTACGGTCCTTTAGGAATGTCAGTGGGAACTTTTGGTCCGCACAATAGGATCCAAGATGCTCAAGAGATGAGCCCATGCCTGAGAGCTCATTCTCTTGAGTTTGGAGTTTATCCCATGTCTGGAAGAAATTCAAGTAAACCCCACAGTTGGGAATTCCTGCTTGCACCTGGTGAAGCCAAAAATGAATTATGAGTATGGTCAGAGGTCGTGACTCCTCTGCCATGAAGTAGGAACCTTCGTCCTTCTGAAATGTGGCTAGAAAGCCATACCAATAAAAAAATTGTGTCAGTTCTGTGACACTAATGGATGGGATGAGTTGGAGCGAGGCCCTCAGCATTATTTGCTTATAGTTACCGGAGACTGGGCAAGGATGGCATGATGCTAAGTAAGCCTTAACAATCTCGTGCAAGCCCAGCCATAATTGATGCTGGATCATCTGGGTAGGACATGTTACCCCAAAGTGTCCTCCCAGTCTCTCATGGGCCACGCCTAGCATCGACAAGCGGAGATTACAGGGGATAACTACTTGCCGGCACGAGACCTTAACAGGATCGTGAGAACCTCGGGTGATCTTAAGGGGCACCTCATCCCTTAGCAGGAACTCAGCCTTAGAGGGGTTATTTATTTCCACCTCGCTCAGGTAGGTGGGTGCCCTGTGGTTTATCGCCATCTCACCCATCAGCTGGAATCTGCTGAGCTGTGCCTGGCTCCTGATGGTCTCTTGGTCCTCCTCTGAGACCTCTGGTCTGGTGGAAAGCATCATTGCTTTAGCTGGGGAGCTCTCTCGGGTACAAGGCTTAGACTCATTTCTGGAAGGGGGAGACGCCCGGCCCTCCTCTGAGACCTCTGGTATGGTGCTGGAAATAGCTCTATCCCCTGTGGTGGGATGCAGCACACCTTCACCAGAATTAACTTCTGGCGTATGAGGCTCAGACTCACTGCTGGAGGAGGAGAACTTTTGGGCCTCCTCACTAAGCCAAGGTATTTCCCCAAGGTTAATGGTACCTAGCCAGTTGTCCTTCCCTGCAGGTCGCGTCCTCAATGTTTTAGGCTCCGGCTTGGCAGCCCTCTTGCATCTGAGGGGCACTCGTACCACCGTCATGGGCTCTCGACCCAAGCGCAAATCGTAGCCCTCATGTCCGATGTCGCTCATTTCCCCTAGTCCGCACTTCCTATGGAGCTGGGGCGTGGTTATCTGGAACTCCACTGAAGAGAGTTCTTTGGTGACTCCTTCAAGGCACTGGTTCTCTCTGCAGTTGTCCTGCTGGTCGTTGGCACCATTAGGTTGAGGTAGCGAGTTATTGAGCTGGGCTAATCGAGCGTCTATTTCCCGCTTCTTTAATTCATACGCTCTCGCTCTTTCTCTCGCATACTGCATCCTTTCTTGCTCCGTTCTTCTCCGGGCATTGGCTTCATCCGTGAGTTCCCGCACATACCTTCGCAAGGCCTCCCCCTCATAGCCTTGTCGTTCTGCCAAATCCACAAATGCACTGATCTCAGCAGCAGTCATTTTGCTAACTTCTTGTGGAGACAGCGACAAGAACATACTCAACAGCACAAGGTACAATGTTGACCGTGCAAGAAATTACACGGAGGGGAAAGACGCTCTAGCCTTACGCAAGAGTCTCATGGAAGAAAGGATGAAGATGGAGCAGGGGAAAATGCACAATGGCTGTAAAAATGCGTCTCAAGAAAGAACTATCACCGAGTAGCAAGCCTTGCAAGTAATTGAACAGGAGCCTAACTCGAAAACCAGGGTCACGACAATGGGTGAGCTTAGGCTGTCCGGTTGTAATGCGTCCAAACAAGTAACGATATATTTGACAACTGTGCTACACAATAAAAATTGGAATCACAACTATAGGTGACCCTCTATGCTAGACAAAATAAACTGGAATCACAACTATACAGTAGGTGACCCTCTAGGCTAGTCAGGGAAAAAACTGAGATCACAACTATGGGTGACACTACGCTGAACGAAATAAAATGGATTCACAACTATACAGTAGGTGACCCTCTAGGCTAGTCAGGAAAAAAATGAGATCACAACTATGGGTGAATCTCTATGCTAGTCTTAAAAAAATGGAATCACAGCAATGGGTGAACCTCTATGCTAGTCTTTTGAAAAACGGGAATCACAACAATGGGTGAATCTCTATGCTAGTCATAAAAAAATGGAATCACAACAATGAATGACCCTCTATGCTAATCATATATAAATGGAATCACAACAATGAATGACCCTCTGTGCTAGTCTTAAGGAAAAAAAATGGAATCTCCACGATGTGTGACCCTCCTATGTTAGTCTTAAGGAAAAAAATGGAATCTCCACGATGTGTGACCCTCCTGTGCCAGTCATAAGGAAAAAAAATGGAATCTCCACGATGTGTGACCCTCCTATGCTAGACTTAAGGAAAAAAATGGAATCTCCACGATGTGTGACCTTCCTATGCTAGACTTAAGGAAAAAAATGGAATCTCCACGATGTGTGACCCTCCTATGCTAGTCTTGAGGAAAAAAAATGGAATCTCCACGATATGTGACCCTCCTATGCTAGTCTTAAGGAAAAAAATGGAATCTCCACGATGTGTGACCCTCCTATGCTAGTCTTAAGGATAAAAATGGAATCTCCACGATGTGTGACCCTCCTATGCTAGTTTTAAGGAGAAAATTGAATCTCCACGATGTGTGACCCTCCCATGCTAGTCTTAAGGAAAAAAAAATGGATTTGTAAAAACGTGTGGGTGCGTTCTTGCAACACCACCACTTGCAACCCTGTGACTTAAAGCAAAGTTTGTATTTATACTTAAAGTATAACAAATTAAATAAACAAACAATGTCACGAAGATTGCTTAATGCTTCGTTAAGAATATCAACCCCTTTACATACTTCCCCTTTAATAAAAACAAAATGAGTTTAAAAAATTACACCTCCAAATATTTTATCTAAATGATCCTATACCCTGACTGAAAAAATTAAATTGAATGTGATATCATAAATCCTTTATCTTTAAGTTAACAATGTTACACAATCTTACGAAAATTATCCCTTTAAAAAATGTACATAAAAATAATACCCCACGAAAGTAACAAAATGAAATTGCATACCCTTACTGTGAAAAGGAAAAATTGAAATAAAGAATGTCACATGTGCTTACGGTTACCAACACAGGAAATTAACACGTGTTTTAGTCTACCACGGTTTCTTCCTAAAATTTCGTAAATTTCAATTCACTTAGTTTTAACACGAAATTAAACAATCACTCACTGCACAATATATATGAATGAAAAATTTATCCCTATCAATAATGTACATGAAAATAATATCCCACGAAAGTAATAAAATGAAATTAAGAACCCTTACTATCAAAAGAAAAAAAATCGAAATAAGGAACGCCACGTGGTCTTACCGTTACTCTACAGAATTATGCCTCACTGCCGTAAAACGTTTACGTGAATCGTAAGCCAAAAGTTCCGATATGAGACTAGCCGGTATCCTAGCACTAAAGATAAACGATAAAATATTCCATGCACAAGATTAAATGATTGATGTGCGTGAATCACTTACCAATGTACAATAATTCGACTAAAATCTCGGGTCTGCATAGAATTGGTAAACAATTGACAAAGATAATAATTGCAGACAATATTAAACCTTGGCTTCGTCCGGAAACACGGCGATGGGCTGAGTTATAACAGGTTGGCCATGTTTTGAAATGAACAGGTGCTCAGCCTGCCACGCTTTTTGTCCTAAAATATCGTAAGTTTCACTTCACTTATTTTCTTTTTTAAACACAAAATAACACAATAAGACATTCACCTAATGCACAATGTTTTAATAAATGGAAAATTTTAACCACTGTGATAATAAACACTCAGAAAAAAGAACACAAATTCTTCTCACGCGGTTGGCTATCCTGCTAAACAATAGGACTAAAATCTACCACGCAGTTTTCAAAACAAAAGGGTTCGCGGTGCGAACACACGCACTAATAAACACAAAACTTTAACAATGAGAATAGAAGGCTTTTGCTGTTTTCTTCCACGGTTCCAACTCCAGTGATTATATAATTTACTTGAAATTAAATTGAGGTTCGTCAAGTCGCTAAAGACAGGAAAGGGGGAAATTTGACTTTTAATAAAATTAAATTGAAATTACTGTCTTAGCGAATCCTGGCAAGGTCACCAATATGTTACAGGCCACTGGTTCGAGTCCGGCCTTGCTTAAGGGACTCAAGGGCTATAACAAAACAAATAACAGTGGTAGGTCGCCAGTCAGCAATGATACAAGGAATACTGACAAATATATGTAATGACAATAACATTGAAATAAAAATTAATAAAAGAAAAGGGGAGCACAACAGCTAATTATTTATATTATAATTTATGCCACGAGGAGCTTCGGATGGAGTTTGGGGGGACCGTGGATGAAACTCAAGCACAGCAATCACGTTCCCTAGAAGGGGGAAATAAATTGAATTATTATCAGCACACTTACTTCTACCGGCTGGGAACACGATGAAGTCGTGTGGTTAAAACTTTTAAGCAAATTACATGAAAATGCCAAGCTTAGGGATTTAAACGTTACACATGGGAATGAACACTGTCACAGGGTGAATTAATTAAAACTAGGACTAAACGGCACACTCGGTCTGGGTATAGGGGATAGGATACAAGGTTCAGTGGGTAGGATTTCTTTAGAGGATAAGGAAAACTGGGGTGTGATAAGGAAGGGATGGGAAGTTGGGTAAGGATATTGAGAATCTCAAAATCAGACACCTTACCTTTAGTAAAAAGGACTCTGGTTTCCTTCCCTTATGGAAAGAGATGTAGACAGAGGTCCTGCCTCCCTGATGTCTTGAGGGTGAAGAGAGATGGTGTTTCCCTCAAGGAGGTTGAGTGAAGAAAAGGAGATGTTATCCTTATGGAGGCTGAGTCGCAAAGAAAGATCTCCAGTTTTCCCTGGGTAGATCAACCCCACTTGACCCCCAATGGGGGGGGGGGGGTTAGGGGGGATTGGCCTGACCGCTGTCCTATTGGTCAGGCTTGATCACGTGTCCCCACATCCTTCACAGCTCGCTTCCCTTCTTCTCCTGGGACCTCGATGTTGTCACGTGACTCGTAGAAGGTAGCTGAAATTGAGATCTTAGGGGGAGTAGACTGGTATAGGATGGTTGGAGGGGGGTGAGACTCTGGGTAGGGTCCCAAAACTCGTGGCATTTTGACTCATGCTTGCTGGCGTGGTCTTTTGTTATTTGAAAAAGGTGGCGACATGACCGCCATTACTAACAATATATATATATATATATATATATATATATATATATATATATATATATATATATATATATATATATATATATATATATATATATATATATATATATATATACACATATGAAGATTTGGAGTTATCTATTAATAAACATGTCTCATTTTTGGTGTGATTTCCATGCTGAAGTAGATAAAAAAAAAGAGAAAGGAAAATCAGCCCTAGATAAATTTGGAGTAGGCACAAGGAATGACAGAGTAGACGTCGCCTTAAAATCATGAACACTTTTTTTTCAATATAAGGAACATATACAATGGGTATAGAGAAGTACAAATTGGGAAATAAAAAATCAAGTATATTGTATTCACAGTGATAAAAAATAATTCACTTAATGGTGTAACTGTTAAACAAGTTAAAGTCAAGCGATAATAGAATGGAGGAAAGAGAAATTTGTCTACATCTAAAGCAAGAAATAAAAATCAGAAAAATAAACACTCCTGTAATAAGAGAAAAATATGTTGAGACTAGTCCTGCAATATGAAATAGGTAGTCCCAGCTACATGATGAAATAGAAGCAAGTAAAGAGGACATGAACAATAATCTAACAAAATTTGCATTGGACTCAGTACAAGATCAAGGCAAACTATCAGAAAAGACTAAAAGCCTCATAAAGAAAAGATTGGAAAGTAGTGAAAAATCCAAGAGAGATGAAATAGAATGTGAAAACTATGCAAAAAAAATAATAAACGAACTAAAAACCCAAGACAATCGTAAACACATCTAAACCAAAATCGAAAAAACACTAAAGAAAGGAAGCATGAAATTAACGAAAACAATACTTCCACAGGGCGCCAATAGATGTTTGCTGTAAAGGATGAAAATGGATATATTATCCACAATATAGATGGATTGAAAAAAATTTCGGAGGATTTCTATGCAATGTTATACAATATTTATATAAGAAATAACTTCACCCATGGAAATAATGAAACACCTGAACCGGTAACAAACGTAACAGTAGGGGAAGTAAGGAAATCATTAAAGGGCATGAAAACAGGCAAAGCCGCAGAAGTAGATGGTCTAACAATTGATTTATTAATAGATGGAGGAGATTTTATAGTAGTAAAACTGGATGTTTACACAAATTTTCTGCAATAATGCTCTATACCTACATCTTGGAAAAACTTTACCATATTATTTCACATAAAGAGAGACATAAGAGACCTGGAAGTTTACTCTTCGAAATAAATAAAATATTTACAAACATCATGTTAGGTGAAATATGAAGGTAGCCAGACTTTATTAAACCAAGAGAGCAGACAGGATTTAGAAGTGGATATTCAACAACTGGCCATACCATTGTAATTAACCAACTAATGAAAAATAAACTACAGAGTATGACAAAATACTAAGTATGGCATTTATAGACTATGGGAAAGCTTTTGTTTCTGTCCTAAATCTCAACTATAATGAAAGCTTTTCAAAGGCGAGGAATAGATGAATCTTCGTCAAAACCATTGAAGATATCGATACAGAAAGTAGAGCAATACTAAAACAGCATAACGATAGTGAGAAAATTCCAATTAAGAAAGGAGTTAAACAGGGACACCCCACCTCTCCTAAATAATTCATAGCTTGCCTAGAAATTTTTGAAAAGTTAGAATACGAAAATATGAGAATTAATATTAATGGGGAATACCTTAACAACTTGAGATTTGCAAATTACTTGATTGTTTAGTGAATCATGGGAAGAGTTGCCAAATATGATAGAATATTTGTATAACGAAATCAGAAATGGAAGACTGCAAATGAATATGAGTAAAACTCAGATAATATTCAATGAAAATGTAGATGGACAACAAATAAGAGTTATAGACGAAGATTAAAGATTATCAATTAATATACATAATTATTACAGACAGTGAGTGTTTAACCTGGAAATGGGACGGAAATTAAAAGAAGGATAAGTATGGGATGGAGAGCTTCTAGTGAACAAAATAAAATATGAAACTCAAAATGCCAATTTCTCTAAAAAGAAAAGTCTTTAATCAGATGCACCTACCAATTTTAACTTGTGCGTCACAAAATTGGAGCCTTACTAAAACCTTATAACATAAACTAGGTACAACTCAAAGACCTATAAAACGAATAATAATGGAAATTGCAATAAGAGATCAACACAAATACGAGAGCAAACTAAAATAGATGATATTCTAACCACATGTGCGAAAAAGAAATGGACACGGGCATGATATATAACGAGATTGACAAATAAAAGATGGACATTAAGTATAACTAAATGCATTCCCTATAGATTGCAAAAGAAGCAGGGAAGAAAGAGAAGACGATGGACTGACGAACTAAGAAAGCTTGTGGGTATGGACTGGCATAGAAAGATCACAAACAGGCACAACTGGAACATGTCTGAAGCCTTTGTTCTGCAGCGGACTAGTAATTGTTGATAATGATATATATATATATATATATATATATATATATATATATATATATATATATATATATATATATATATATATATATAAATATATATATATATATATATATATATATATATATATATATATATATATATATATATATATTATATATATATCCATATCTATATACATATTTATATATACAGCATATATATATATATATATATATATATATATATATATATATATATATATATATATATATATATATATATATATATATCCATATATATATATATATATATATATATATATATATATATATATATATATATATATATGGATAAATAACAACACAACATCATGTTCAAATAGAAATAAATTTCTACCTCATACTTGGGATCAAACCCTGGCCCCTTCTAATGAAAGGCCAGGTCGAAACCAACCATGCCACGAGAGACCATAAAAGAATATGGAACCTAATGGCTAATCAGCTGTTCTAGGATTTACCTGGCGAGACATCAGTCTCTTACCAGCGAGTTTTACCCGACCTCCCGGCCCACCACGTGACACAATTGGTAGTAATTCATTCAAATTACCCCTAATGAGTCAATATGGATAAATATCAACACAACATCGTGTTCAAATAGAAATATATTTCTACCTCATACTTGGGATCGAACGCTGGCCCCTTCTAATGAAATGCCAGGTCGAAACCAACCATGCCATAAGAGACCGTAAAAGAAATCGGAACCTAACGGCTAATCAGCTGTTCTAGGATTTACCTGGCGAGACATCAGTCTCTTACCAGCGAGTTTTATTTCTATTTGAACACGATGTTGCGTTGATATTTATCCATAATGACTCATTAGGGGTAATTTGAATGAATTACTACCAGTTGTGTCACGTGGTGGGCCGGGAAGTCGGGTAAAACTCGCTGGTAAGAGACTGAAGTCTCGCCAGGTAAATCCTAGAACAGCTGATTAGCCGTTAGGTTCCGATTTCTTTTATGGTCTCTCGTGGCATGGTTGGTTTCGACCTGGCCTTTCATTAGAAGGGGCCAGCGTTCGATCCCAAGTATGAGGTAGAAATTTGTTTCTATTTGAACACGATGTTATGTTGATATTTATCCATATTGACTCATTATGGGTAATTTGAATGAATTACTACCAATTGTGTCACGTGGTGGGCCGGGAAGTCGGGTAAAACTCGCTGGTAAGAGACTGAAGTCTCGCCAGGTAAATCCTAGAACAGCTGATTAGCCGTTAGGTTCCCATTTCTTTTATGGTCTCTCGTGGCATGGTTGGTTTCGACCTGGCCTTTCATTAGAAGGGGCCAGCATTTGATCCCAAGTATGATGTAGAAATTTATTTCTATTTGAACACGATGTTGTGTTGATATTTATCCATTATTGACTCATTAGGGGTAATTTGAATGAATTACTACCAATTGTGTCACGTGGTGGGCCGGGAAGTCGGGTAAAACTCGCTAGTAAGAGACTGATGTCTCGCCAGGTAAATCCTAGAACAGCTGATTAGCCGTTAGATTCCAATTTGTGTTATGGTCTCTTGTGGCATGGTTGGTTTCGACCTGGCCTTTCATTAGAAGGGGCCACCGTTTGATCCTAAGTATGAGGTAGAAATTTATTTCTATTTAAACACGATATTGTGTTGATATTTATCCATATTGACTCATTAGGGGTAATTTGAAT
>NC_090728.1:153683733-153688733 GCF_036898095.1 Palaemon carinicauda
CTTTCTTTGGAAATATGACATTTTAGCATTTGAAACTTTCATCTCATAAGTTTTAGTTCATCTCATTTTATCACTTGATGTGTTGTTTAGCTGAGGATTAAAGGTACAGAGAGAGAGAGAGAGAGAGAGAGAGAGAGAGAGAGATGAGAAGAGAGAGAGAGAGAGTAGAGAGAGAGAGAGAGAGAGAGAGAGAGAGAGAGAGAGCAGAGAGGAGAGAGAGAGAGAGAGGAGAGAGAGAGAGGAGAGAGAGAGAGGAAAGGGAGGCAGATATAACTTTATAAAAAGGGATTTTGTTTTGTTTACTGATCGAAAAGGCAATTTGAGACATCTAGAGTTTTTTATGATGAAGAGTAAAAATTCTTATTGTCATGTCTTCTTACAATGTTGCGTTAGCGTGCAGCAAATATATAAGTTACCATTCAAGTTTAACAAATTGCAGGAAACCTTCAGTCAGCCCAAGATGATTTAATAAATCATTTCTTTTTCTTAGAAATCAGTGGATGCTTCATCTGCCCTGTCTGAAAAAAAAAAAATTCAAATTGTTCTAGATTAGTATTAAGGGCAGAAAAAAAACATCCTTACAAAGACTGATAAAAAACTGAATCACATACATCTTTTACCTCCTTCCATTAAAACACCTGAAATAGATTATCGTTACAGTTTTTTTCGCTTCAATAAGTTTGCTCTCCCAACTTATCACTAATACCTGCACGATTTTTAACATGAATATCATCATCGTCGTCATCATCATCCCCCACCATTACTAGTCCAATGCAGAACAAAGACCCTCAGACTTGGCCTATCCCAATTGTATCTGTTTAGGGTTTTTCTCTGTCCGTCTACACCCACAAACTTTCTTTGTTCGTTAATTCTGTCGTCTTCTCTTCCTTTCCCTTACTTCTTTTACAATATGTAGTGACCCGTACTGTTATTATTGTTTTTTGATCTATTATCTGTCAATATCTGTATATGTCCTGCATGTATTCCTTTCTGTTTCTTGTTGTAAAATATTCTCTACTGTAGCTTGCTCTCGTATTGATGTTGCCCTTTTTGTGCATATTAGTGTTATTGCCGTCAATATATATCTATACAAATAACAAAAGGCTTAAGATTTCTGGTGGTAAATGGTTTCATACGTCATCTTCAGGATTCTGTTTCACTCACTCAAGTTATGTTATTGCATGAATTGAACAGGAATTTTAATGACAGGTGTTCATTCTAATTTAGTTATGTCTCTTTTCACCTCTACTTTACCTCTGTTGGAAAAAAAAATCTACTAACACCATTGCTCAATTTTGTTTTTTTATTATGTAGCTTGGTTAATTGCGTTTGATGTTTGATATTATACATCCGATCTATTATCATATTTGTATGTTGCTAAATGGATGACAGTAAATAATAACAAGTGATAATTCGAAAGTATTTCGGGAGGATTAGAATGAAATGATCAGTAATAAATTTTTTTTCGTTAGATTAAACTATCAATGTTATAATTAATCTTACGTCTCTGTCCCGCTATCAAATTAACTGAGCGGATTTCATATTGTCGTTATTGATTGTCATATATACATAAATATCAGTAATTCCAATATACCGGAAAAATAATGTTAGAGATGGTGTTATGCATCATTGAATATCCTCATTAAAAAACTATTAATCATCTTTTCCCTGTCTCATTTTATTTATAACTCCACTTTCCCTTAATCTATTACTATTTCCAAAAGGTCTTTTTATTGGTTCATGGTTGAATTAATAAGTTATTTGACGCCAACAAAGTATATCAGTGGAATAATAAAGAATGGAAGTCTACATGATTCACTAAATCTATATATTTTATTGATTGATTATACCGATTTCAATTTGAAACTTTAAAAACAAAACGTGATATTTTTTCATTCCTTTATTTTAGATAAAGATCGTAAACCTTTGTAACGCTTGATCCATATCGATATATATATATATAAACATTCTCATAGATTACATTCAGAACTAATTTATATATATATATATTATATATATATATTATATATATATATATATATATATATATAATATAATACATATATATATATATATATATTATATATATATATAGTATATATAGTATATATATATATATATATATTGTATGATAAATGAATATGATATAGCTTAAATCCTGGGGAAAAAACATATTTCACAAATCCCATGAATTAGAGTCATAATTAGTATCTCCGTATTGCTTTTCAAATAATGCATCATTTCATAAAAGTTTCACCTATGAATTTTGGGTCTGAATCAATCACATGACCTAAATTCAGCACTAAAAGAAGAATATGATTGGCATCTCGTTACAAAAATGGATCTTGGAAACCCTAATTTGTTTATACCTGATTTGAAGGTATTTGAGACTCACTATCGTGGAAACACATGAAAGTACAAAAAAGTTAATGGGAGTTAGTTTATTTGAAAGTCGTCGTTCGAGGAACTAAAAGTAGAGTATAAATTCTTCGAAATTATAGTCTGCAAAACTTTTTATAGGTGCGAAAAAAAAAAATATTGTAAAAAAGTATGATATTTATGATGGTAACCTGATTTATTAATTCAATAGCAACATTAAAATGTGTGAATATTGTAATTAATGAAAAATTCTTACACAATAACGCTCAGAAACCTTTCAAGCTTTTCTATGAACAATGAGACCGAAAAAAGCTTAAAAGATACTAAACCCAAATATCTTTCGTGAGAAAAATCAAATTTCAGGAGACTAGTGCTAAAAATTCCGGTTGTTCTCAAGTGATACTGATTGGCTTTATGAGTTTAGCCGACAGGAATCCGGCGATGAGAGAGCAGCATTTTTCTCCTGACAGGAATTCAATCTAGATGCAAATAACACCAAGAAAATGCAACGGTGAGAAGTTCGAGCAACTTCACGTACAGGAAATATACTCCTCTATCCAGGAAGACAGAAATGGTGATTTCGCCCAAAATTCTGCAGTATTTTTCTTGAAAAGAACAATCTAAATAATATTCTTTTAAAATAATTGGACATCTAAATAAAAAATAGTTTTTAGAAAGAAACCTTTTGACAAAACGTATAGCAACGAATATCCTCATTATCCGTATTGAAAACCTAATTCCCAGTATCATGGTGATTTGCGTGTATTTAGTAGACCAACTCTATTACGAAGCATGATAATAACTACAAAATGAGCGATGTAAACTCTCTCTCTCTCTCTCTCTCTCTCTCTCTCTCTCTCTCTCTCTCTCTCTCTCTCTCTCTCTCTCTCTCTCTCTCTCATACATGCACAAATTCATGTATAATAATTCTTTGAAATGCTTATTCGAAACAATAAGTTTAATGGAACAATATTTTACGTCATTAATATAAACCAGTTATCTTTATATTTAACAGTAATATATCATAAATAAATCATATATCATGATTTATTCATATTCAGATTAAAATTTATGTTTTTTTTTATTCAATGGTAATTAATTTAAATGGCAGTAAATTTATCGTTAATGATTGTTTAATTATATATGCTCGCGGTTTATTTCCAAATTACTTTGAGCTGTAACTTATATAGATTTGAAATTTTTATGTCTCTCCACAAATTTTCACAATTCAATATGTCATGTATTGAAAAAAAATATCAAAATACCATCAAAGATAGCAATATTTAATCTCGTTTTCATGAATTATTACATATCCTTATAAACATTCTATTTCTAGGTAGTAGGTTGGCCAGGACACCAGCCACCCGTTGAGGTACTACCTCTAAAGAGTTATGGGGTCTTTTGAGTGCCAGGACAATACTAAATTGGATCCTTCTCTCTGGTTACGGTTTATTTTCAGCTTTGCCTACACACGCACACCGAATAGTCTGGCTTATTCTTTACATATTCTCCTCTGTCCTCATAACATGACAATACTGAGATTACCAAACAATTCTTCTTCACCCAAGTGGTTAACTACTGCGCTGTAATTGGTCAGTGGCTACTTTCCTCTTCGTAAGGATGGAAGAAACTCTTCAATTATGGTAAGCAGCTCTTCTAGGAGAAGGACACTCCAGAATTAAGCCATTTTTCGCTAGTCTTGAATAGTGTCATAGCCTCTGTACCATGGTCTTCCTCTGTGTTGGGTTAGAGCACTTTTGCTTGAGGGTACACTTGGGCATACTATTTCATCTTATTTCTCTTCCACTTGTTTTGTTAAAGTGTTTATAGTTTATATATGAGATATTTTTTTTAATGTTACTTTACTTAAAATAATCTATTTTTCCTTGTTTCCTTTCCTCACTCGGCTATTTTCCCGGTTGGAGGCCCTGGGCTTATAGTACTCTGCTTTTCCAACTAGGATTGTAGCTTGGTAATTAATAATAAAAATAATGATAATAATCATAATATTTGTGAAAGATACAGTATGATATGGTATTATTATTAATGCGTAAATTATTTGAGAAATTTAATAAGCATATTTCTTCTCATATTCCTATTTTCCATCAATAGCCTTCCCGTAATGCTTTTATGCCATAATTTTTTCTTTTTTCCTTACCAAATCCGTCCCGAAATTTGTCTGTAACCCAAAGCCTGTCTGTAAAGTATGCTGAAAAGCTCATATTACCATCCTCTTCTACTTTCGTTAACAAATAGCACTAATGTTATGCCAACAGTATCATTAGTTCCGGGAAGGAGACGAAAAAAACTAATAATCAAACTATACTCTATATCTTCCTACATCAATGATCCAGCAGCCATCAATCAGCGTGTTTGTTACCCATACAGTATTACTAAAATGTGTATTTTCAAATGGAGACCTTTGGTGAAGCGGTTTGCATAGTTATCCATACTACATGTAATTTCCGATTTTAGTTATGAAAAAAAAAAAAAAAAAAAACATGATTAACTGAGAGAAACAAATGCTTCGCATTATTATGTTTGTAATAACAAGAATGAATATTTCGTTTTCCTTGAAAATACATCAAAACCATGAAAGACTTTAGAAAGAAGATCATGAA
>NC_090728.1:153693733-153698733 GCF_036898095.1 Palaemon carinicauda
TTTAAGATCCCTTCTAAAGGTACGGCGTGCGCACCATTTTGGCAATGGTATCCACGAGAGCATCATCAATGCTCTATTTTGCAGTGATCCAGATAAGCGCAGCACCCAAGGAGGCATTATTTAGGACCCGAATCCTATGATCAACGGATTTAGTGCCTTAGCCATAGACACAATACATTCGTACTGAACAGGGAATTCCGTTGCAAATTAGATCCTGAGCACCTGCTATGCGAAATTTATTGTGATATTGTTAATCATTGGGGTTTCAGTAATTGATTATGGTAGTTTGACAATATATATTAATGTGCAGGACCGCTCTATATACGTAAACTCTAAATTTTAAATAGAATTAAAAAACGTTCCATTACTAACTGCTTTAGCGTTACTGTGGTTTGTATTGGTGTGTATTTTATTTGCTAATGATAACGTTTTAATTATCCCTAATTGTTCAACTTCTGTTCCAAGTCTTGATGTGTTGCTAGATCGCACTCTTATGTTTTTCATATCGGGTACTGAGAATCGTATAAGTGATAATGGATAAACCTTATTGAAATTAAGATTTAATGTCATATATATATATATATATATATATATATATATATATATATATATATATATATATATATATATATATATTATATATTATATATATATATATATATATATATATATATATATATATATATATATATATATATATATGCATGTGTGAGATGCGTGTGTGAAGATACTAGTTTTCCTCAGTTTTAGTAGTGTCTAACCTCACCATTCTTGTAAGCTAAGGAGGGATTTTTAAAGGGATTACATAGATCTTCATGCTTAGTCATTATCAGCCATTGTCTGGCCCTCCCTGGTCCTAGCTTGATGGGAAGGGGGTGGGTGCTTATCATATGTATGTATTGTCAGTCTCCAGGGTATTGTCCCATCTCTAAGGCACTGTCCTGTCCCTTACCACTGCCATTCATGAATGACATTTAAACTTTTAAAAATAGATGAAAGTTTTTCCTCCAAGGCTCCATCTTTATCATAAAGAAAAAGATTATTTCTGGTTCCAGTGAAAGTATTTCACATTGATATGATACACTGATCTCACTTTTCGAATAAATAATTCGTTTTAAGGATATTTGCAGACTCTGCTATAAAATGATAGGTGATAAAAATAATAATAAGGCAGGTAATTAGCGGAATACTAGATAGAAAATAAACATATATGAAGAGCGTTTAAGGATTATTTCACCAGGTTTGATAGAAAAATTTCTTTTTATCTTCATTGAAAATATTTCGTGCATCACAAAAGGTAGAACTATTCACCTTCAGAGTTAGATACTGATCTATCTTGAAGTATTTTCCTCGTAAATTCTGACCTGAGCATCATTTTCTGTTTCCATATCTTTTATTTTTCACTAATTTTTTCAACAAAGATCAGGCCTCATGAGGTACCACCCGAAAGGTCAAGTGAGATTGAGTTGACCCGTTGAAAGATGCTCTTGGATTTTCTTTTGCTTATATCCTGAGTCTTTTAGAATAGTTCTCACTTGAGGATGATGTGCAGAGGCGGTTCATTACCCAGAAAGGATTCTTCGTATAGGCTCGAAAATACAATAGAGAGAGAGAGAGAGAGAGAGAGAGAGAGAGAGAGAGAGAGAGAGAGAGAGAGAGAGAGAGAGAGAGAGAGAGATGTTTTTATAATATAACATACTCTCATTATAATATAGTTGCAAGTATCTTTGTGATAATTTTCTCCCTCCATGATGATTGATTTCTTCGTTACTGGACTATTGGAAGGTTCAATCTATGATAAAATGCTATAGACCTTCATACTGTATAATTCACATAATTTTCATAAATGAAAAGAAGAAATCAAATGATTGTAAGTTTTGAAGACGTTCATCTGCCCCTTTAGAAATCAATTATGATATTGAGGAACCTTTAAGGGTCGTAATATTTCACCATTATTATCAACTAAGATATGATATTTTAATGTTCACTATAAACTACATTCTGTCCACCATTACATAAAAAGCTGAAGAGCAGTCTTGGTGAGAATTAACATAGTAAAGGTAATTTACTTTTTTTACTAAAAGATACACATATATGAAATAGAGATAATTATTATGATAAAATAACCCTTTCTAGTTACCCAAAACTTTTGTTATTTAGATAACAGTTAGGATTAATAAAAACAAGTAATTATGTATATATATATATATATATATATATATATATATATATATATATATATATATATATATATATATATATATATATATATATATATATATATACGTATAGATATATGTACATATATATATATATATATATATATATATATATATATATATATATATATATATATATATATATATATATATATATATATATATATATATCAAGATTATACATATATATATATATATATATATATATATATATATATATATATATATATATATATATACGTATAGATATATGTACATATATATATATATATATATATATATATATATATATATATATATATATATATATATATATATATATATATATTATATATATACAGTATATATATATATATATATATATATATATATATATATATATATATATATATATATATATATATATACTATATATATAGTATATATATATATATATATATATATATATATATATATATATATATATATATATAAAAATATATTCACACATATATCGAGATTATACATATACATATATATATATATATATATATATATATATATATATATATATATATATATATATATATATATATATATATATATATATATATATATATATATATATATATATATATATATATATATATATATATATATATATATATATATATATATATACGGAAATTTTTATACGCAATTAGTAACCACATACATTTACTATATATATCGATATATATATATATATATATATATATATATATATATATATATATATATATATATATATATATATATATATATATATATATATATATATATATATATATTATAATGCTATTATCTTCAACAGTACGTGTGTACTCTCTTCATTCTTTAATACAAAAGTAGTAAATAAACATGATACAGAAAACCTTTACAGCAGTATCTTCTACCTTACCCCTTTTACCCCCTTTGATACAAATTCTGTATTCACAACTATCACTGTAATCATCATTATTACTCCACTCACATTCAGTCTTGCTCATCATCATCAACACTTCAGTTCCTTTTAATGCAGGACCCTGACAGTGAAGTAAACATGTAATTAGAGTAGTATTGTAACTTATTCAAACTTATCAAAAGTCTTCTGAAAATGCTAAGAAATATTTTAGGCACTGTACAAGTCATCAATTATGCTAGAGGCTTCTCTTAAATTTTTCTCAGTAAAGTATATTTTTGGTCTCCATATCTTTTAGAGGAAATTCTCATTTTGGGTAAGATTCTCAGCTGGCTTCTTAAACAGCATTTGCTTGCAACATTTGCATCTAGATATCGTTTTTACCGACTTCCCCAAAAAAAAAAAAAAAAAATCTTTCACTTAGTGGATGTTACTATAAGGAGAATTCATGGGGGAAGATGTCCGTAGTGTGCTGCTGATAGGATATTTTATTGTGGACGGACAGTTTTTTTACGAAATTGAGGAGAAAACCAAATAGCCTGCAGGATATAACTGAGATTGGTGATGGTATTGAGAAATTAATAATAGAATAAGCAGTTATTTCAGTGAAGTATTGTTTAAATACGACAAATACTTAAACTATGAAAAACAAGTTTTAAAAAATAAAAAAGTTGACAATTGCAGAAATTTAGCTTCTCCAATATCATGTGGAATTTTTGGTTTAAATTCTTTCTTTGGAGTTTCCTTTTTTCGTTAAAGTGAATAATTATCAACCAAACAGAACCTGCAGCTAGAATTTTTTTTTAATCCTATAGCATAAATAAGTCTCATGATTACTAAAAAAGCGTAAACATGATCATTGCTGTTTTAATCATGTAGGGAAAAGTTGACAAATGAAGTTAGCCTCATATGCTGGAATGTTGAACACAGCAGGAAAAAGTTTTAGTTATAAAAAACAACAATAAGCTCACGAGAGTCTTAGCAATGCTTTGGAATTAACATCTTTATATCGAGAGAGAGAGAGAGAGAGAGAGAGAGAGAGAGAGAGAGAGAGAGAGAGAGAGAGAGAGAGAGATCTGATTTCGGTATTATTTTATCCTTATTTTAGAAGGTTAAAGACATGTAAAGTAAAGGCATGAACAAGGTGGAGAATCATGATAAAAATGGTTGATGAAGTGAAAAGGCTTTTATGAAATGCTTAGATTCAGTAAATCAGAAGTAGTGACAAGTGAAAATAAAAAAAATATAAACAATCTCTAAATTAGAAACTGAAGCCTTATGTGTGAACATAACTATCTAAAATTATCCACGAAATTAACCATATTTGTTTTTGGATAAGCAGGAAACATATCTTTTGACTAACCTAAAAGATGAGTGAATTATAAATTATGAAAATATGACTATTAGAAGACTAATCTTTTTTACCTTTAAATAAACTGGTGATGTTCAAATGCATTATTGATACAGTTTTCTTATATGCAATCAGTCTTCTTTCGTAAATCTGATAAGAAAATTTTGTGGGTAAAGTTGTTCTTGGAGGAAAAATATTTCATCGCATGGAATTTGATAATTCAAACTTTACTCACTCCAACAAACATCAGCAAAATATATATATATATATATATATATATATATATATATATATATATATATATATATATATATATATATATATATATATATATATATATCTATATATATATATATATATATATATGTATATATATATATATATATATACATATATATATATATATATATATATATATATATATATATATATATATATATATATATATATATATATATATATATATATATATATATATATATATATATATATATATATATATATATATATA
>NC_090728.1:153701233-153706233 GCF_036898095.1 Palaemon carinicauda
ACCTACACACACCCTGGACTTAATTGTCCCAATTAAGACCACTGTTCCTCGCAGAGTTAAACAGTAGGGTTAACAACACGACCCACTGCTACCACAGATCTCTTTAGTTCCTCTACTTGCTTCGCATAGTGGCGAAAGAACACTCTGGAAGACTTCCAGCCAGTGTATGAACGGAGATGTTCAAAGTCCATACAATTAAAGAAATTTAAGGATGAGGCAACTTTCCTCGGATCGTGACCTGCGGGTGTACTGTCAGGATCCGCTCTGCGAATAAAATATGTGATTTTCGCTCTGAGTTGATTTAGAGATAAATTTGAGCCTGATGTTTCTCCCCAGAATAGTTGACCACTCTTGAAGTCTGAAGTTCTACGAAGATAGACCTTTAGGCATTCTACTGGACATAGAGATGCATCTTCTTTCAGAGGGCAGATTCTCCAGGGACCCCACCTGTTGGTGGGTAACTCATTCTTGGCGAGAAACGTAGGATCCGGAAACAGGTTCAGTTCCCCCCCCATCCAGGAACTGAACACGACCTGCCTCTCTCGAGAGGGCTACGATCTCACTAACCCTGACCCCGGACACGAGTGCAAATAGGAAAATAACTTTTTGTGTCAAATCCTTTAACGCACAGTCTTCATTGCTCAACAGGGAAGCGAAATGAAGAACTTTGTCTAAAGACCATGAAATGGGCTTAGGAGGTGCTGAAGGTCTGAGCCTAGCGCAGGCTTTCGGAACTTTATTAAAGATCTCGTTACCTAGGTCGATCTGGAAGGCATATAAAATGGGTCTCATCAAAGCAGACTTACACACTGAAATCGTGTTAGCTGCCAACCCTTGACCATGGAGGTGGATGAAGAAAGATAAGCAGAAGTCTGTCGAGATCTCCTGCGGATTCTTCACCTTTACAAAAGCCACCCATTTTCTCCAAGACGACTCATATTGCCTTCTAGTCGATTTGCACTTTTATTCCTCTAGGAAGTCTATGCTGGCTTTCGAAATCCCGAAACGCTTTCTCACTTAAGGGAGAGAAAATCACGAGCTGCGGGGTCCGGGTTTTCTGTAATGAAGCGCAGACAGTCGACTTCTAGACTCGCTGGGTCAGAACTGGATGTGGTAGCGGCACAAACTTCAGCTGTAGTTCCAACGCCAAGGGGAACCACATGCTGTTCGGCCACTTGTGGGCCACTATTGCCACTACACCCTTGAAGGATCTCAGTTTGTTGAGGACCCTCAACAGAAGGTTGTGAGGAGGGAACAGATAAATCCTGGACCATCTGTTCCAGTCGAGGGACATCGCGTCCACTGCTTCCGCTAAGGGGTCCTCGTACGGGGACACGTACAGGGGCAACTTCTTGTTGTCTTTCGTCGCAAAGAGGTCTATCTGCAGTTCTGGGACTTGATTCAGAATGAAGGAGAATGATCCTGCGTCTAAGGACTATTCCGACTCTATCGGTGTGAACCTGGATAGAGCGTCCGCTGTCACGTTGCGGACTCCTTGAAGGTGAACTGCCGACAGGTACCACTTCTTCTTTTCCGCCAATCGGAAAATGGCCAACATCACCTGGTTGAGAGGTGGTGACCTCGACCCTTGTCGATTTAAGCATCTCACAACTACCTCGCTGTCCATCACCAATCTTATGTGGATCGAGTGACACAGGGAGACTTTCTTTAAGGTAAGGAGCACTGCCATAGCTTCTAGAAAGTTTATGTGAAAGGTCCTGAATAGCTTGGACCAAGTCCCCTGGACTTTTTTCCGATGAGAGTGACCTCCCCATCCCTCCTTTGAGGCGTCTGAGTGAATCGTCATCGACGGGGGAGGTGGCTGAAGAAGAACCGACTTCTTTAGATGTCTGGCTTGGGACCAAGGCCTGAGAAGAGTACGTAGCCGAGGCGGCACTGGTCTTCTCAGATCTCTTCGCGCGTTTGATGCATGCCCTCTCTAAACTCCGGTTGCATCCTTTAGCTGTGCTCTTAGCACTGGGTCTGTCACCAAAGCAAACTGGAGAGAGCCTAGTACCCTCTCCTGTTCGCGTCTTGATATCCTTTCGGAATCTAGAAGTCTCTTGACAGAACCCCCTATATCCTTCCTTTTCTTCGCCGGGATGGAGACAAAAGGTCCCAGTGGATTCCCAGCCACTGGAACTTTTGAGATGGAGAAAGTCGACACTTTTTTCTGTTGATCTTGAAGCCTAGGTACTCTAGGAACTGGATCACTTGACTGGAAGCTTGCAAGCATTCTATCTCGGATGCTGCCCACACCAGCCAGTCGTCCAGGTAGGCTACTACCTGAATTCCCTTTAGGCGTAATTGTTTTAGAGCTGCGCTCGTCAGCTTCGTGAAAATCCTTGGGGCTATGTTTACCCCAAATGGCATGGCTCTGAAGGCGTATAGTCTCCGTTGTAGCCTGAACCCTAGGTAGGGGGAGAGTCGACGGCTGATTGGAATGTGCCAATAGGCGTCTGACAAGTCTATAGAGACTGAGTATGCCCTCTTGGGCAGTAAGGTCCTTATGTGTTACAGTGTTAGCATTTTGAATTTGCAATTCACTATGAACTTGTTGAGTGGCGACAAGTCCAGAATGACTCTGAGCTTTTCCGAGTCTTTTTTGGGAACACAAAACAGCCTCCCTTGGAAATTGATGGACTTCACCTTTTGGATCACCTTTTTCTCCAACAGTTCTTGAACGTACTCCTCCAGAACGGGGGTGGAGTGTTGGAAAAACCGAAGGCACGGGGGTGGAGTGCTGTACCAGCTCCAGCCCAGTCCATTCTTGAGTAGGCTGTGGGCCCAGGGATCGAAGGTCCAACAATCCCAAAATTTCATCAGTCTCCCTCCTACCGGTATCATTTCACTTGGACTGCCATCCTGAGGTCTTGCCTCCCTGACCACGACCACCCCTGAATCCCCTTCCCCTTGAGGGGTGCCTAGACGAGCCTCTGGCTGCTCCTCTAGGCTTTGCTGGAAAGGAAGAAGACTGTCCTTTGAACGTTGGGGTGAATGCCGTGGACTGACTCGGCACAGCCTGGGGTGCCCACTGAAAAGTGGTCGGGGTTCGTGCCACCATCTGGGGCACTGGAGGCAATGGCAATTGCAGTTGCTGTTGCTGTCTAGAGGGCTTGGCTGGCTGAGACGGTAGCCTAGTCCTCATATTCTTCCTCTTTGGTTGAGGACCCTCATCCGGGGAAGACTTTCTTATGATAGCCAGGCTCCACTTCTGGAGAAGGTTTCTATTCTCCACGGCAGCCTTATCAACAACTTCTTTGATCACATCGGTAGGTAAAAGGTCTTTTCCCCAAATTTTGGAGGAGATTAATTTTCTTGGCTTGTGCCTCACCGTAGCCCTGGTGAACACGAACTCCCTACAAGCTCTCCTCGCCTTGACGAAGCCATAAAGGTCCTTCGTCACCGTGGCCAGGTGAGTCTTAGCCACCACCATGAACATTTCATGGACCTTGGGGTCACTTGCCATCGTCTCAAGAGTAGTCTGAAGAGACATTGAGGCAGCCAGTCTTTCTTTTGTCTCGAACTCTCTTCGTAAAAGAAAGTCAGACAGCTTAGGGAGGTCCTCGCCGAATTGCCGTCAGGCAATATCAGCCTCCAACTTTCCCACTGAGAACGTCAGATGGACGTCCTTCCAGTCTTTGTGGTCCATAGGCAGGGCCAGTGACAAGAGTTTACACTCCTCCAGGGAGGGGCAAGGCTTGCCGGCCTCGACTGCTTTTAGGACAGCCGCAAACCATTTCTGTAAAAAGGGGAAGGCTCTAGCAGGAGAGGACACAAAGGAAGGGAGCTTCTTGCTCAATGCAGCTACCTTCGAGTTAGAGAAGCCCCTCTCCTTCATCGAGTATGAAAGTAGAGCTTGAGCCTTAGCATGGTCCATCACTATGACCTCCTTCGGCTCTGTCTCCTCCCTTGAAGCTGGTTCCTTTCTCAGCCGGACATAACAATCCGGATATGATGCCTTGCTGGGCCAGAATTCCACCTCCTCTAGGAGAACTGAACCCAGCTTATCTGAGATGACGATCTTTCCAGTCGTCATCGGCATGTGCTCAGCATACCTCCATGGGTTAGCATCTGAGCACAAGGGAAGGTCTTTCACATTGAGCCTTTTCTGGGGCCCATGTGATTCTGCAAGGCACTGCATCCGCAGTTCCATAGCAGCCGCCTTCTCCTGATTCTTCTTCTGCATTTGTTGGATCATCCCAACAATCGAAGAGAGGGCCTGTCCCAGCTCTACTGGGAGACCGGCCGATGTTGAGGGAATAGGCTCCGGAATCTGAACCGGAGTAGCCGACACCTCATCGACCTCTTCCTCTACGACGTCCGGGGCTTGAACTTCATCCTGGCCTTCTGCCAGGAGGTCTTCTTCCAAACGCTCGTATACGTCAGATATCCTGTCATCTAACTGGATGTCTTGCATCGCAACCGCGACTTCAGCATCCACCTGGATCTGACCTTGGGGGATCTCCTCTTGAGGCTGGGGAATCACTGCATCAGCTGATGCCTTAGGGAAAAGATACGCCCTCATCTTCTCACTTGGAAGATAAGGGCCAGAGGTGCTCTTTTGGAAGCCCATTACCCAGGTACGAAGCTTCTCCCTTGCTAAATCCCTTGATTCCGCCGTCCTAGGGGAATCAAAAGCCTCAGTAATCAGGTTAGTGCACACAGTACATACCTGAGGGTCCCAATACTGGAGATCATCCTTGGAGACAGCGCATGCTGCGTGTCTCCTACAAAACTCATGTCCGCATAGGTTCTTGCTGCGGACGTTGCAGAAAACATTTCCGTACTTCGGAGGGTCCTCCTGTAAAGAAAAGAAATTTCCATGAGTATCAAGTGAACTATGTATCACTGGATATGAATAGTATAGCATAACAATTCATAAAGGAAAGACACACACTTGTGTTTCCCTCACAACCCATTGCTGCAGCCTTCCAGATAATAAAATCAAATGGTTAATCTCTTCTTGAGTAACCAATGCAAGGTTTCCAGAGGAAACA
>NC_090728.1:153711233-153716233 GCF_036898095.1 Palaemon carinicauda
TATATATATATATATATATATATATACATATGTATATATATATATATATATATATATATATATATATATATATATATATATATATATACACACACACATATATATATATATATATATATATATATATATATATATATATATATATATATATATATATATATATATATATATATATATATATATATATATATATATATATATATATATATAAAGCACATAACGGTATCAAATAATCATCTTAATTTCATATGTTTGCAATTCTCTAAATACTGATCTATTGAGAATAATAAATTGAAAATGTTCATCATTGAATTTCTTATGCATACATATAATCTTCATCTGAATGTAAATGATTATTTTCATCTTAATCAAAATTATTCATCAATGTATCTTTCTTGTTTATGCTTCTTTCTGTGATATCAAGTTTATTATTATATCGACAAAATTCATACCACTGTAATTAAGTCTTCCTTTTCCCTTTTTCTCACAATCTACCTTATCATTATTAAACCTAAAAACCAGACCATGAAAGTGGATTCACAAATGTTTATTGGTAATCAAGGTCATTTTATGTGTCAGGGCTGAAAAACATGTATGACAAATCCTTTAAAAAATGAAAAGTGCCACTCTATCATCTATCTGATAGTTCTTCTAAAAAATACAGTGTTGACAATTTTCTGTAAATAAACGGTAAAAAATCCTTATATAAATGTTGCCAGGCATTTACCCGTATAAAAGCGTATATATTGACGTAAAGTATTGATATTACGGTCCATACAGTCGCCTGTTTTGTTTTACTGAGACACGGCTTAGAACAGTTTTTACGAAGAATTTCCTATTTTCCGGAACGTCAATTGACTTTTAATAAGTACTTATAAGTAAAATATGGCATAACTTTACGAGAAACGACATCACCAATTGTTATCAAAGGCAATTAAGAGGACTAGACAAATGTGCACAAGGAAATCTCATTTTGTTTCGTAGTCGTTATCAACAGATGGATTCCCAAATCAGGCTATTGCTCCAAACGGCTAGACCGACATCCTTGTTTACATGCAATACATGCAAACCCAAAACTGATAACATTCGTATTCGGAATGGAATTTAAAGAGAATTGCAAATAGAACAGTTCTCCATCTATCGGTGGAGCGTAAAATTTGTATGACTCTATAAAACATGAGGCTCACTTCTGCATGTTAGTTCGGAGAATATTGGAATCCATTTTCGTTTTGAAAATTTATACGCTTTCAAATTGCGATGAAGTACCTATAAAGAAATAGCTGCGATGGAACGTTTAAAAGCCACTTCTACATGGAACAAAGCGCTTGACTTTCATATTTGGGCAGAATATTCCATATGTAGGCTTAGTCTGCATTCTCTTTCGTGAATTCCTCTTTCTGGTAATATCATGCGTTATGTGCAAATATTAAAATGTCGACTTGCTGTGTGGTTCGTGTTCTGTTCATTTAAAAAAAAAATATTTAGTGAAGTAATTAGTGTTTGAGAGAGAGAGAGAGAGAGAGAGAGAGAGAGAGAGAGAGAGAGAGAGAGAGAGAGAGAGAGAGAGAGAGAGAGAGAGAGAGATCCAATATGAATTAAAGTATTTTCAAATGAGAGTTTCAACTTAAAGAGATGGTGCTTACGTTGAAATTGAATATAGATATTTAATGCAAATTCATCTGTTCTTTTTTGCTTAAACCAGGTGGGGCAGTGTATTATCAAAATACAGAAAACTGAAATTATGATTGAAGAATATATGCAAAATTTAATGTGTTCATCAGATTGCAACAGAAAAGAGAACCAATTATGGTATAAATAGAAATGAGGGTAAACTAATTTGAATTTCATGATATAACCCCACTTTAAATGAGGTAAATGGTTATAGTTGATAACATTACTGGAGTAATTAAAGAACTTTTACGTGCCATTATCTATTTGCTATCAACTGATGGTATGGTAAAACACTTTCAGCTCGAACCAATCATCAGAAAATTTTGTACTTCAGCCCCAGAGGCCATTTTTTTCGGCAAATATTCAACTTCAAATGATATTTTTCTTATATTATACCTGAAAAACTGTATATTTCACTTGCATAAATTTTACATATTTTGTAAAATTTTTATACACGCCAATAAAAAGAATATAACTAGATTGAAAGGCGTCCAATGATGGCAAAAGTAATATTAATATCTAGACGTAAAATACGTCCAATAGCAGTGAAAGGGCTGAAGCGATATAAATAAGGTAGAAGTGCTCCTTTAAAGCAGTCAAATTAATACCAATAATTAAAGTACTGGGTTATTCAAGAAATTCTACGTGTTCTTATATACTTGGTAATATCTCCCGTCATCTACCCTTCTATATACAACTTCCTTTGCTTGAAAAATACCGCGAACATACAAAAGTTGGAAGTGTTATTCAAAATATAGCTGTAGTTTATAGCTTTGAATTAGGATTTATAAAGAAATAGGTTTCTGTCTAAGTGTTTAACTTCTTTAAGCGAAGACTTTTTTTTATTTATTATGGAATACAGCATTTTTCAACATGCTGTAGGTCACCTAAGTTTCTTCAATATGTAGATAGTTAAAACTTTTATAATAGAAAAAAACTCCAGGTTATCATAATTTAATATTAGATTTCCCAGAAGGCTTTTATCTGTAAATTAGAATACCCTAAAATTGTTTTTACCGGAATTTGCATTAAGACTAGTATTCTGTAAATTTGTATAAATTAGAATATTCAATCAGTTAAAAAATAAGACGACCTTATATAACATATTTATAGGCTTCTATCATATAAGAGATGATCTAGTAATAAGTGATCTGTCACATCAAAAACTGTTTGACAAAATTTTTAACCGTACCACATATGTTTAGCAGTTATAAAGTTTTTAGTAGAGATATTCATGTTTTGGCAGGGACAGTTTTATTGAGAATTTCTCATTGGGCTGGTTAATCTCTTCCCTTTTAATAATATTAATAAACATAAAAAAAAATGGACAGAAAAACAGTAATACGGACGTCCTGCTTTCTTTTGAAAACTCATTTACTACCGCTTTTGGAGGAAAAGAGGTACATCGGATCATGTATTCTATGACCAGGTTTCCAGTGATTAATGCATTTTTTCCAGATTGTATAACGAAGATCAAAATTTTAAAGATTTTTACCAAACAATAGGAACAAACTACTGGCCAATAGTTTGAAAATTTGATAATAATGACTTTAATGTCCTTAAATGTTTGGTAAAATATATATTTCAGTAAGTCAAATAGAATATAACACAGTTTCTAAGAACCTATATATGCCTTAACTCTTGAAGACTACACTACACCAGAGTACACAAGTGACGTAATTCATGAAGAAAATAAATTATTAGTCATATAATGGTAAGGGAATGAGGCCTTTATTTATGGTCTTGTCGAACCATTCTCCCCCCTTCCTTAATAAAAGGAATAGGATAGAGCCTTTAGATTAAGCAGTCTTTGTGTCACCATGGGGAGGTAAAAATGTATTTTATTATTATTATTATTATTATTATTATTATTATTATTATTATTATTATTATTATTATTATTATTATTATTATTATTATTATTATTATTATTTCTTGGTAGGTGGCCCTCCTTCAAACAGGTGGAGTTGAATACTATGGCTGCATTGGCAGAATTAAATTTCTTGTCCAATTTCTCAATTCTACGGACCATTCTCTTTTCAGGGTTGCTACATTCAGCTAGCAAGGTGGCGAAGGTCACCAGGTGGGTAAAGGATACAATTCAGGTTAAGGTTGAAAGTAATTAATACAAATACAAGTAATACTTAAAAATTACAACAGGTAAAGTCAGGAGTGGATTGCAATGCATTTCGGAACTGTTTGCTCCATCTTCAGGCGAGAAGTGAGGCTCTGACTGGATCTGGGTCCTTATATATCCCGGCTCTGGTTTGTAGAGAGGGGCCTCGAATTTTGATTGGTTGATAGGAGGTTGTAGGCTCGGGTGGCAGATGTACGATGAGCTTGGCTCTGCCTCTCAGGCTGAGAGGCCGGAAGGAATTCTGAATCAAGATTGGTCAAGCCATAATGTCCGCAAAGGTCCTCGTTAGGTTCTCGAGAACCTAAGGAGGACCTTTGAGGACAACAGCATCCTCCCTTCACCCTTGAGAACTGCGTCGACAACAGCCTCACGTTCCTGGATGTCTTGATTTCTTCCACCAATGAGGGATTCCAGACCACCGTCTACACTAAGCCAACAAATCTCGGCATGTGTTTAAATGGCGAAAGTGAATGTTCTGCCCGCTACAGGGCTTCGACCAGTAAGGCCTTTGTACGCAGGGCCTTGTCAAACTGTTCGTCATGGACTGACACCCACAAGGAGCAGGAAAGGGCCACACAGGTCCTCATCAACAAAGGCTACAGCAACAAAATTAATTCGGAAAAACCACTTAGGGATAAGCCCAAGGCTTAAACAGAGGGAAAGGGATTGCAGACCTTCTCCGAAGGAAAGAAAGCAACCGGGGAGTATGAGAAAGTATACTAAGGCTCCATAAGCAACTTAGCCTAGCCACCAAGAGAATCGATTAACTAAATCACCGAAACTCACTCGTATACAATCTTGGAAATATTCCACACAATCTTAAATGTATAAAACATAGCCTAAAGCTTCAATAAAATATTAATACACTCGGAAAAACCAAAATCATGCATGAAGTACTAGGACCAAACGACTAGGCTACATGGCCTAGCATAGGCCAGAATGGAGAATACTTCGCCAAATAATACTAAGCACGAAAGGAAATCCTATGTAATGCTAAATAGCTAAAATTTATTAAAGCAAAACAACCGGGAATGTCGCTCTGACTAACTAAACTTATACCTAGCGAGCGACAGCGTCCATGACGCCTCCAGTAGGCTACGGCTCTTGTAACAAAGATAAACCCTATTAATCACTCAAAAATTTACCAAGAGCCTACATTTATACATAAAAGACATGGTACTCAACTTATCAG
>NC_090728.1:153718733-153754331 GCF_036898095.1 Palaemon carinicauda
CAAATAATCATCTTAATTTCATATGTTTGCAATTCTCTAATTACTGATCTATTGAGAATAATAAATTGAAAATGTTCATCATTGAATTTCTTATGCATACATATAATCTTCATCTGAATGTAAATGATTATTTTCACCTTAATCAAAATTATTCATCAATGTATCTTTCTTGTTTATGCTTCTTTCTGTGATATGAAGTTTATTATTATATCGACAAAATTCATACCACTGTAATTAAGTCTTCCTTTTCCCTTTTTCTCACAATCTACCTTATCATTATTAAACCTAAAAACCAGACCATGAAAGTGGATTCACAAATGTTTATTGGTAATCAAGGTCATTTTATGTGTCAGGGCTGAAAAACATGTATGACAAATCCTTTAAAAAGTGAAAAGTGCCACTCTATCATCTATCTGATAGTTCTTTTAAAAAATACAGTGTTGACAATTTTCTGTAAATAAACGGTAAAAAATCCTTATATAAATGTTGCCAGGCATTTACCCGTTTAAAAACGTATATATTGACGTAAAGTATTGATATTACGGTCCATACAGTCGCCTGTTTTGTTTTACTGAGACACGGCTTAGAACAGTTTTTACGAAGAATTTCCTATTTTCCGGAACGTCAATTGACTTTTAATAAGTACTTATAAGTAAAATATGGCATAACTTTACGAGAAACGACATCACCAATTGTTATCAAAGGCAATTAAGAGGACTAGACAAATGTGCACAAGGAAATCTCATTTTGTTTCGTAGTCGTTATCAACAGATGGATTCCCAAATCAGGCTATTGCTCCAAACGGCTAGACCGACATCCTTGTTTACATGCAATACATGCAAACCCAAAACTGATAACATTCGTATTCGGAATGGAATTTAAAGAGAATTGCAAATAGAACAGTTCTCCATCTATCGGTGGAGCGTAAAATTTGTATGACTCTATAAAACATGAAGCTCACTTCTGCATGTTAGTTCGGAGAATATTGGAATCCATTTTCGTTTTGAAAATTTATACGCTTTCAAATTGCGATGAAGTACCTATAAAGAAATAGCTGCGATGGAACGTTTAAAAGCCACTTCTACATGGAACAAAGCGCTTGACTTTCATATTTGGGCAGAATATTTCATATGTAGGCTTAGCCTGCATTCTCTTTCGTGAATTCCTCTTTCTGGTAATATCATGCGTTATGTGCAAATATTAAAATGTCGACTTGCTGTGTGGTTCGTGTTCTGTTCATTTAAAAAAAAAAATTATTTAGTGAAGAAATTAGTGTTTGAGAGAGAGAGAGAGAGAGAGAGAGAGAGAGAGAGAGAGAGAGAGAGAGAGAGAGAGAGAGAGAGAGAGAGAGAGAGAGAGATCCAATATGAATTAAAGTATTTTCAAATGAGAGTTTCAACTTAAAGAGATGGTGCTTACGTTGAAATTGAATATAGATATTTAATGCAAATTCATCTGTTCTTTTTTGCTTAAACCAGGTGGGGCAGTGTATTATCAAAATACAGAAAACTGAAATTATGATTGAAAAATATATGCAAAATTTAATGTGTTCATCAGATTGCAACAGAAAAGAGAACCAATTATGGTATAAATTGAAATGAGGGTAAACTAATATGAATTTCATGATATAACCCCACTTTAAATGTGGTAAATGGTTATAGTTGATAACATTACTGGAGTAATTAAAGAACTTTTACGTGCCATTATCTATTTGCTATCAACTGATGGTATGGTAAAACACTTTCAGCTCGAACCAATTATCAGAAAATTTTGTACTTCAGCCCCAGAGCCATTTTTTTCGGCAAATATTCAACTTCAAATGATATTTTTCTTATATTATACCTGAAAAACTGTATATTTCACTTGCATAAATTTTACATATTTTGTAAAATTTTTATACACGCCAATAAAAAGAATATAACTAGATTGAAAGGCGTCCAATGATGGCAAAAGTAATAGTAATATCTTGACGTAGAACACGTCCAATAGCAGTGAAAGGGCTGAAGCGATATAAATAAGGTAGAAGTGCTCCTTTAAAGCAGTCAAATTAATACCAATAATTAAAGTACTGGGTTATTCAAGAAATTCTACGTGTTCTTATATACTTGGTAATATCTCCCGTCATCTACCCTTCTATATACAACTTCCTTTGCTTAAAGAATACCGCGAACATACAAAAGTTGGAAGTGTTATTCAAAATATAGCTGTAGTTTATAGCTTTGAATTAGGATTTATAAAGAAATAGGTTTCTGTCTAAGTGTTTAACTTCTTTAAGCGAAGACTTTTTTTTTTATTTATTATGGAATACAGCATTTTTCAACATGCTGTAGGTCACCTAAGTTTCTTCAATATGTAGATAGTTAAAACTTTTATAATAGAAAAAAACTCCAGGTTATCATAATTTAATATTAGATTTCCCAGAAGGCTTTTATCTGTAAATTAGAATACCCTAAAATTGTTTTTACCGGAATTTGCATTAAGACTAGTATTCTGTAAATTTGTATAAATTAGAATATTCAATCAGTTAAAAATTAAGACGACCTTATATAACATATTTATAGGCTTCTATCAAATAAGAGATGATCTAGTAATAAGTGATCTGTCACATCAAAAACTGTTTGACAAAATTTTTAACCGTACCACATATGTTTAGCAGTTATAAAGTTTTTAGTAGAGATATTCATGTTTTGGCAGGGACAGTTTTATTGAGAATTTCTCATTGGGCTTGTTAATCTCTTCCCTTTTAATAATATTAATAAACATAAAAAAAATGGACAGAAAAACAGTAAGAATACGGACGTCCTGCTTTCTTTTGAAAACTCATTTACTACCGCTTTTGGAGGAAAAGAGGTACATCGGATCATGTATTCTATGACCAGGTTTCCAGTGATTAATGCATTTTTTCCAGATTGTATAACGAAGATCAAAATTTTAAAGATTTTTACCAAACAATAGGAACAAACTACTGGCCAATAGTTTGAAAATTTGGTAATAATGACTTTAATGTCCTTAAATGTTTGGTAAAATATATATTTCAGTAAGTCAAATAGAATATAACACAGTTTCTAAGAACCTATATATGCCTTAACTCTTGAAGACTACACTACACCAGAGTACACAAGTGACGTAATTCATGAAGAAAATAAATTATTAGTCATATAATGGTAAGGGAATGAGGCCTTTATTTATGGTCTTGTCGAACCATTCTCCCCCCTTCCTTAATAAAAGAAATAGGATAGAGCCTTTAGATTAAGCAGTCTTTGTGTCACCATGGGGAGGTAAAAATGTATTCTATTATTATTATTATTATTATTATTATTATTATTATTATTATTATTATTATTATTATTATTATTATTATTATTATTATTATTATTATTATTATTATTTCTTGGTAGGTGGCCCTCCTTCAAACAGGTGGAGTTGAATACTATGGCTGCATTGGCAGAATTAAATTTCTTGTCCAATTTCTCAATTCTACGGACCATTCTCTTTTCAGGGTTGCTACATTCAGCTAGCAAGGTGGCGAAGGTCACCAGGTGGGTAAAGGATACAATTCAGGTTAAGGTTGAAAGTAATTAATACAAATACAAGTAATACTTAAAAATTACAACAGGTAAAGTCAGGAGTGGATTGCAATGCATTTCGGAACTGTTTGCTCCATCTTCAGGCGAGAAGTGAGGCTCTGACTGGATCTGGGTCCTTATATATCCCGGCTCTGGTTTGTAGAGAGGGGCCTCGAATTTTGATTGGTTGATAGGAGGTTGTAGGCTCGGGTGGCAGATGTACGATGAGCTTGGCTCTGCCTCTCAGGCTGAGAGGCCGGAAGGAATTCTGAATCAAGATTGGTCAAGCCATAATGTCCGCAAAGGTCCTCGTTAGGTTCTCGAGAACCTAAGGAGGACCTTTGAGGACAACAGCATCCTCCCTTCACCCTTGAGAACTGCGTCGACAACAGCCTCACGTTCCTGGATGTCTTGATTTCTTCCACCAATGAGGGATTCCAGACCACCGTCTACACTAAGCCAACAAATCTCGGCATGTGTTTAAATGGCGAAAGTGAATGTTCTGCCCGCTACAGGGCTTCGACCAGTAAGGCCTTTGTACGCAGGGCCTTGTCACACTGTTCGTCATGGACTGACACCCACAAGGAGCAGGAAAGGGCCACACAGGTCCTCATCAACAACGGCTACAGCAACAAACAAGTCCAGCGTGAAGTGAGGACACCTATAGACAAGTGATATGGGTCCTCTGCGGTGGAAAGGTCCGACAGCGCCAACCAGGGGTCCGACAGCACCAGAGATAGGTCCGACAACCCCACCAACGCACCTAGAGACATCAAGCTTCACTACAAAGGCATCATGCACGGAGAATACCAGCGGGATGAGAAGGCCATTAAAGACATCATCACTAACAACGTGTCACCCACTGATGAGACCATGAAAGTGAAACTAATCATCTATTACCAGACTGAAAAAATCCGCAGCTTGATCATGAGAAAGAATCCAGCGCCCCCTGAGAATGATCCTCTGAAAAAGATAAATGTAGTCTACTCTTAGCAATGCCTAGTCCGAGGATGCCCCGGCAAATACATAGGTATGACTACTATGAAACTCTAGAGGAGGATTTCGTACCACGTCCAGCAAGGTGCTATAAGAAATCATGCTCTACAGCAATATAACACCCAACTTAGCCGGGCAGACATCGTCTCCAACACCAAAATTATCGGCAGCGGCTCGGACAGCAGGCGCTTACGAATATTGGAAGCTCTGTTAATCCAGAACGAGAAACCAGCGTTGAATACGATCCAAGAGATGTTCCTCCTACCATCCTGTCAACGTACCAATGCTAGGAACCAAGAACAAGACCTCCAGAACGATGGCAACCCCGATCCTGACACCCCCATAAATGAAGAAATCGTCTGGCCGAATCCCGATTTTGACGGCGAACATGGTCCGGAATTCCAGTCTGCGGAGCATAGGAATGGGCTGCCTGACTTTGATCCCATCTCGGCGCGCGTCTCAGCCAATCATGGAGCTCAGATACCTCTCTCAGCACAGTCCACTGAGCGAGAGAAGAGACTGCCTGACTTTATGGCTGGCTCGGCACGCGTCTTGACCAATCAGGATTCAGAATTCCTTCCTACCTCTCAGCCTGGGAGGCAGAGCCAAGCTCGTCGTACATTTGCTACCCGAGCCTACAACCTCCAATCGACCAATCAAAATTCGAGGCCCCTCTCTACGAACCAGAGCCGGGATATATAAGGACCCAGATCCAGCCAGAGCCTACCAACAACAAGGTTACACAACCCTATTCTCTGTGGCACCAACATAGAGACACTAGCAGTAACAATAACATTACTGAATCAAAAAATAGACATATACAACATATACAGAAAATTACATAGGGAGGATACAGGAGAGTTACAACTAACTCAACTCTTTGCTCACACAGAAAGAACATCAAGAATTATCTGCGGGGAATTTAATGCACATCACCCCATACTATCTTCCCCATCAATGACAAACCCCTCAGGGGAACACATAGCTTTCGCCCTGGATGAATTTGAAGGAGTCTCCCTCCTAAACACAGGGCAACCTACACACATAAGAGGTGGTAGACTGGATCTGACTTTTGCCACAACAGCCATT
This sequence comes from Palaemon carinicauda, assembly GCF_036898095.1. NCBI lineage: Eukaryota > Metazoa > Arthropoda > Malacostraca > Decapoda > Palaemonidae > Palaemon > Palaemon carinicauda. The sequence continues at coordinate 153,724,385 of NC_090728.1, forward strand.
AGACATCTAACCAAGTGGCAAGTACACTCGACCCTGATAAGTGATCACTTTGCCACAGTGACAGAATTGGACTTGCAACAACTACCTCCAATCCCACCACCCCCACCAAGATGGAACCAGGACCTAGCAGACTGGGTCTGCTTTCAAACAACCATAGAGGAATAGGCAATCAGCTACGTTCCTCCAGAGGACATAGATCAACTAGAAAAAGACCTAGTTGAGGCCTTTCACAATGCAGCCAACAGAGCTATACCACTAAAAACAACACAAGGTAGTTACACTTACAAAGACTCCTGGTACTACTGCCCAGAAGTCAGAAGACTAAAAACCAGACTAAACAGAGTCACAAAAATATACAGAAGAAGATCCACAGTAGAAAACAGAGAGCTACTACAAACAGTCAGAACTGAAACAAATGAAAGAATCCATGAAATCAGAATTGAAAAATGGGTGGAATGGTGTTCAAGCCTGTCAGGATACACCACTCTAACTCAGCTTTGGAAATGGCTAGGCAGAGTAGCCGGAAAAAAGAGAAAGACACCAATTGCCACACACCCACACCCACATGAGGAGGCTGAAAGAATTGCAACATCCTTTGCAAACAGAACATTGTCAATCAATCTCTCCCCCGAAACCAGAATACAACAAGAGCAACTGGCGCCATCAAGATGGGAAGAGATCAACACAGCCTGCCTTCAGCAGGATGACACAGACACCCCATACACAGTTGAGGAGCTAAGAGCAGTACAAAATACACGGAAAGACACTGCACTGGAGCTGACAAAATCCCCTACACAATGATCAAACACATGGGTCCAGCAGGAGAAACTGCGTTCCTAAGATTACTAAACAAAACACACCTAGAGCACATAAGGCCTCAAACCTGGAGACAACAAGATACACAGCCAATCCCCAAGCCAAAGGATCCAACAAATCCTAGGCCAATAACCTTGGTATCCTGTATAGAAAAAACAGGAGAAAAAATGGTCTTAAACAGATTAAAGTACAAAATTGGCCCCCTAAACAAGCAGCTATATGCATATCAGGAGGGAATTGGAACCTCTGAATGCATCACAGATGTATTAAGCTGCATAAATCAGAAGAAGGCAACAATAGTCTTCATAGACTTTGAAAAAGCCTTTGAGCTTGCAAGCCCAGTTGCAGTGCTGCAATCAGTAGCTAAAAAAGGAGTCAAAGGACACCTACTAGCATGGACTAAAAACTACATGCTAGGAAGGCAAGCCAGAGTCAAATTTCAAGGAGTGGTATCCACATATCATGAATTGGAAAATGGTACGCCACAAGGAGGAATTCGAAGCCCCCTCCTTTTCAACATCCTCATGGAAAATATAGCCTCACTTCAGCTACCTGAAGGAGTTAATATATTTATCTATGCAGATGATGTATGTGTAATAGCTCGAGGGCCAGTCAAGACAATAAAAATGCAAAGAGCACTCAATTCCATCAGCCACAAATCCAATGAGCTTGGACTAAAAATTAACATTGCCAAAACAAAAGCAATGACAATCAAAGCCCCAAACCCCGTACAACCACTCACAATAGGAATGGAACCCCTAGAATGGGTGGACCGATACACATACCTCGGGGTAATAATAGACAAACAGCTCACTTTCAAGCAAGAGATAAAATATCTCAAGGAAAGAACAAATGCCAGAAATATAGCTATGAGATATATGTGCAGGCTCAAGGATGGAGCAAATGAACACGTCCAAAAGAAATATTATCTAGCCTGTTCCAGATCATTAGTAGACTATGCCGCCCCAACACTCCTGGGACTAACAGATCTACAAAAAAGCACAATTGAAGTGATTCAAAACAATGCCATGAGGCTCATGTTGGGAGCCCCAATGTGGACAAGACTTTGCAACCTAAGGTTGGAAACCGGACTACCATCCCTCAAAGACAGAATTGCACTGAGAAATGCAAGCATAGTTGCAAAGATGTTCCTGTCAGACAGAGACTCAATCACCAAAAGACGAGTAAGAGAGGAACTATCCAAACATCCTGAAGTGCAAACCCCAAATTCTTATGGCAAAGACCATAGCGATAACATCAAAAGACTTGGCCTTACAGAAACAATCCTACAATTAAAACCTGACACAGCACAAGGTACTATACACATTCCACCATGGAAAAAACAAGTTGCTAAATTCAACTACACCAAACTCCCAAGGGCAAAAGAAAACTGCACAATAGAAGAACTTAGAAACGCAGCAGAAGCAGCTATAACCTCTGTAGAAACAACAGGGGCACAGATCTACTATACTGATGGTACAGTAGATCCTGGAACCCAAACAGCAGGAGCAGCAGTTCACTCCTGCAAGTTCACAGCTTGCTGGAGAACATCCAATAATGTCTCCACCCTGCAGACAGAGCTTGTCACAATACAGCAAGCATTAAAATACTCTATTGAAAATGAGGAAGGACCAGTAGTCATCCATACTGATTCACGATCCTCAGTGCAGGCCCTACAGCAGGACAAAAAAAAGAAAAAAAAAAAAAAAAAAAAAATCCCTGATAGCGGACATTAAAATCCTCTTACATCAACATAATGAAAGAAACAGACTAGTAACTATAAACTGGATCCCCAGTCACACCGGGATACCAGGGAATGAAAAGGCTGATGAGCTAGCCAAAAGCACCAAACACATTCACAATGTACAGGTGCACATACAGCCTGCACTGCAACAAATCAAAAGCAAAATAAAGACACAGCTCAAGGACAACCTAATCAAGGAACTACATATGAGGATAGAGAATGGCTCTCCCTCTGCAACATGGTACAAATGGGCATCGGAACTAGAACCCCCTCCCATAGACAGATAAACCCCAAGAAAATTGGCAGTATGTATACACAGACTCCGGCTGGGTTACAAAGCAAACTGGGAATTCCTAGATGACATCCAGAGAAGGTGTGAACACTGTGATGACATACCACAACAAGCCCTCCTGCACTATCTACTAGAATGCAGAGAAACAGCACAGCTACGAGGTGATCTACTTGTACACACCAACACACCACATGCCATGAAAGAGGCAGCCACACTGGCAAAAGCAATTGTCGAAAGCATAGACACACATGCACAGTTGCTTTCAACACTACCTCCACCAAGGTAAGAACTCCTCATTCCATGCACCATCTCATCCCTTCATTGTAAGGCTCTATTCACATCACCCCCTTTCACTTCTCAACTAATCTACCACTAAAAATCTTTCTGCAGGGACCCTAGGGAGTAAAGGGTTGGACAACCCCACCTACACAATTTTTCTCGAATCTTCAAAAGCCTTACACCCCCACTTTTCAAACTACCACTATCCGAAAAATGATGGCCCTCTACCACTACCACCATCATCCTTACACTATCCACATCTTTTTCTACTACTAAAAACCTTTCAAATTTCCATTAATGCAACTACCTTAAAATTTTTACAGATCACCTACGGGCCAACCAAGGGAAAGGCCCGTGCCAACAACAAGTGTTGGCTTTAATACCCCAACAACAACAACAGCCAGAGCCTCACTTCTCGCCTGAAGATGGAGCAAGCAGTTCCGAAATGCGTTGCAATCCACTCCTGGCTTTACCTGTTGTAAATTTCGAGTATTACTTGTACTTGTATTAATTACATCCAGCCTTAACCTAAATTGTATCCTTCACCCACCTGATAACCTTTGCCACCTTGCTAGCTGAATGTAGCAACCCTGAAAAGAGAATTGTCCGTAAAATTGAGAAATTGGACAAGAAATTGAATTCTGCCGATGCAGCCATAGTATTCAACTCCACCTATTATTATTATTATTATTATTATTATTATTATTATTATTATTATTATTATTATTATTACAAGCGAAGTTATAATCCTAGTTGGGAAAACAAGATGCTATAAGCCCAAAGCCTCCAACAGGGAAAAATAACCCAGTAAGGAAAGGAAACAAAGACATTAATAAACTACGAGAGAAGTAATTTACAATCAAAATTAAACCTTTCAAAAACACTAACAAAATTATACTAGATATTTCATATATAAGCAAAATAAAATATTTCAAATATTTCAAGAACAGTAACAATATTGTTAGATATTTCATATAGAAACTATAAAAACTTCAAAAAACAAGAAGATGAAAAATAAGACAGAGCAGTGTGCCGGAGTATACCCGCAAGCAAGAGAACTCTTAATCCAAGACTGTGGAAGTCCATGATACAAAGGCTATGGCGCTACCCAAGACTAGAAAACAATGGTTTGATTTTGAAGTGTCCTTCTCCTAGAAGTGCTGTTATAATAGGTAATGAGTAATCTGCCGTTACCAAGGGGAAAGTAGCCACTTTAACAATTACAGTGTAATTGTTAATACATTGAGCGATGAAGAATTGTTATGTAATCTCAGTGTTGTGAGGTGTATGAGAACTGAGGAGAATGTGGAAAGAATAGGCCAAACTATTCGGTGTAGGCTTTGTGTAGGCAAACACAAAATGAGCCGTAACCGGAGAGAGGGATCCAATATAGTACTGTTTGGCTAGTTAAAGGAGCCAATAATTCTCTATAGGTATTATCTCAACGAGTGGATGGTGCCTTGGCCAACTTAGTTTTGATAACAGCTAATGAACTAATAGGAAATTTGTGTTTTTATTGTCTCAGTGAGTCAAGTCGATAATCGTTAACCAAGGTATACTTGATATTTTTCTCTCTCTCTCTCTCTCTCTCTCTCTCTCTCTCTCTCTCTCTCTCTCTCTCTCTCTCTCTCTCTCTCTCTCTCTCTCTCTCTTATATATATAAATATATATATATATATATATATATATATATATATATATATATATATATATATATATATATATATAAATACACACACACACACACACACATATATATATATATATATATATATATATATATATATATATATATATATATATATATATATAAATACACACACACGCACATATATATATATATATATATATATATATATATATATATATATATATATATATATATATATATATATATATATATATATATATATATATATATATATATATATATATATATATATATATATATATCATTAAACATTATTGATGATATTGTTGAATTTATTTGTCAAATTCGGTAAATGTCAATCCTCTCTCTCTCTCTCTCCCTCTCTCTCTCTCTCTCTCTCTCTCTCTCTCTCTCTCTCTCTCTCTCTCTCTCTCTCTCTCTCCCCTAACATGATGATAGGGCAACTGAATATTCATAGAACAGCCGTGACATGGAGTCATGCTACTCCAGATTACCCTTTACAATGGCTTTCTTACTCTAGAATTACGTTCCATATGAAAGTACATATTCCAGCACATAAGACTGCCTTAGAAGAAAATATTTCCTCCCGGCAAAGGTATCCTATAATTAGTAATGAAAAAACCTTCTCTTTCAACCTGTTATATGACATATGAATAAAAAAATTCTATCCGTATTTTTCTTAATGTCTAAATTGAACTGCAAACCCAAAAATAATAGAATATTTATGAACGTTTAAGGGGAATATATAGACACCTACTTGACCTTGCCCATAATATATGGTACTAGCTGGAAGAGATTGAACAAAGATCTGATATAATGTAGTAACTCATAACCAGGAGTGGGTATGAGGCAGGTATGTAAGAAGAGTAAACACTAGAGATAATAGCAGCGTAACAATTACAAAGGCTCTACATTTCATAGAAAAAAATCTGTTCGTGTGGAACTTTATATCACTGTATCAAATGTTCAAAAGATTTCGTTTATTTCACATAAGAGCCTAATATTATATCAGACGTAGTTTAGGTGATTATACCAGTTTTGATAAAAGTATTTCAAATATACAAAAATATATTATAATTCATCAGGATAATGTATGATAAAGCACCGTTAAACCTTTATTCAAATCCTGACCTGAAAAGTATTTTTTTTTTCTTTTTTTACTATTAACCCGGCGTTTCAAAACCTTTATTTAAAAGGTTATCCAAACAGACTACAAAATGTGTTTAAGTCTCTTGGATATGTAAAACATGATAAGGGCTTTTCACTTGCCATTTTATTAACATAAAGGGGACATGCCAATGCTGGAGTTATGATCCTCCATTACTAGCGGATCTTGTATATAAAAAATGCATGACATTTTCATTATGAAAAAAAGACGCTTGTCAGTGCAGGAGATGACCTTCACATTTATATTCTTTAACTTTTGATATATTTTTTAATATATAAGTATACTTGGTGATATGTACTGCAATATTCGAAGACGCCTCTTTCAATATCAAAAAGTATTTCATGAGAAAAATCCTCGGCAACAAGAACCATACGATTTTTATTTCTTCTTCGTAGAATTTAAGCCTTAGTAAATATTAGATACTGAGTAGTTTTTCTAAAGAATTGTTAAAAAAAGGCTAGCTCAAATGTATGAAATCTATTTATATTATATAATTTTGTTCATGAATATTAGTAAACTTATAACTGATAAATTTAAATTTTATTAAAACAAAAAGTATGTTTCTGTCGCTTCTCTTAATAGTAATCTGTTAACGATTGTATATCGCTCACTTCAAACATTCTTCCTTATTAAAAACATAAGGTCCCAAAAAACTGAAAAGACACCGGAATTACGTAAAAACTCATGTTATGTATCATTTTCGTGAGATCAGTGTTACAGTATAGACATGAGTCATGGTATGATAATAAAGCAATATCCAAACAGATTTTGTAGATTTGCGAACAAAGCCTCAGAAGAATATTGGTTGGTAAAGACTAGGTCAGGATTAGAAATGAAACTATAAGAGAGATTACTCATGTGCCCTTTGTGGATGAGATCATAGTGAGTGGTATATTGATATGGTTTGGGCGTGCTCTTCGCACTCCCCAAGAGAGATTAGTTCACCAAACATTCAATTGGTCTCCACAAGGCACTAAAAGAGTAGGAAGAACCCAGGCCTACAAGGCTGAGGACTATGAAACGTGAAGTAAGTGATGATGAATTGAGAAGTATTAACTAACTTAAAAGCTCTAGATGGATACTACTGGGGGAATCTAACCGAGGCCCTTTGCGTCAAAGGGCGTAGGGGGAGATTATAATGACTATCAATAAGACCGAAGCAGTAAATTTGTATAGCGTAAAGTCATTCTATTATATTTAACCAAAATAATTTTTACTCAGAGTAATAACTCTAATTTAAGTATGGAATGCCTTTCACTCACCATTCCTTACACATTTAATGAAGAAATTTAAGCTAGTGTTGTCAAAGTGTTTAATGTTTTTGAATTAAGACCGCTGAGTTTAAAAAATCAGAAATTTAAAAGACACATACTTGACATAAAATATACAGCATACATTCGAAGGCCTTACAAGATAGTATTTACATTTCGCCACTGAAGTTCATTATTATTATCAAATATTTCTTAGCCTGGTGCAAGGGGCCTCAATGGAGCTACTGTCTCGTCCCTCATCCCTTTGGTCTTATCTTCCGTAATTAAAGCAAAAAAGTTCCGCGGTAGCGAATTCAATTAAGTATATTTCGAATACCAGATATACCGTAGGCCTATTCCATTAGGAATGTGTTCTAAAAAACAATTCTATAAAAAGTTAGAGCTCTGGAAAGAATCCAGTCTCTTTAAACAGGTCCCTGGATGCTTTCCTTATATCTTATATATTCTCACTAACGAGCAAAATTTCATTAAAGAAATGATTGGGTAATGATTAGGAGGCAAAGATGATTGAGGGACATGTAAACACCACGAATACAAACAAAAGTAAACAGAATAATTAACAATAAATTTTATATTATATATGTTTATATAAACAAGTTTTAAGAGGCATTTTTAAGTAAAATAAAAGGGGCATCTTTTTTTTTATTTTCATATTGATTATTTTTTCATCAATACAACGAAATAGCGATATTATTGTAGATATTTATGATGCATAAAAGTTATACTTATCATTTTTAATTTAAATGCCACGTAACATATCAAAACCCTTATTATTCCTTCAGGTGAAAAATTTATCTCCACTGTCATACTTTAGCTGGTACCTGAGGCCTTTGAATCCACCTGTACATTCATCTTTCTATTTTTTTTTTCTTTTTTATGTTTAGTTGAAGAATGAGCAATGTAATCAGCTTATATCATTGTTTTCACACAATCGTCATCGAACTTTGAGGGACTAACATTTCACAAAACATCTCAAGATTCGTGAGTACTGTATTATGAATCAGGTACCTTTAGCAACATCAAGTATAGATAATTATTAAATAAATTTATAACTACTAAATTTATTGCCAAAACTTTGGTCACACAGCATGTATAACGTTTAAAACACTTCGAGGAGACCCTTGCTCAGACGGCATATATAACGCTGAAAAGGGTTTTTAGAAGACTAAACATTACTGCCAGATCTTTGCTCAGAGAGCGTCTATGATGTTTAAAATGGTTCCATACGACTAAAATATTATCAGGTCTTTTCTGAGACAGCATCTATAACGTTTAAAACGCTTCCACAAGACTAAAATTCCTCTAAGATCTTTACTAAGAAATCATCTATAACTCGTAAAACGCTCCCAGAAGACTGAAATTTACTGCCAGATCTTTGCTCAGACAGTATCTATAACGTTTTAAATGCTCCCAGAAGACTTAATTAACTGCCAGACCTGTTTATTAGACAGCATCTATAACTTTTAAGCTCTTCCAGAAGACTATAATTATTATCATATTATTGCTCAGATAGCATTTGTAATGTTTATTACCGCTTACAGAGGACTAAAATTACTGCCAGATATTTGCTCAGACAGGATCTATAACATTTAAAATGCTGCCAGAACACTTAAGTTACTGCCCGATCTTTGCTAGTACAGCATCTATAACGTTATAAACGCTCACAGAGGACTAGAATTACTGCCAGATCCTTGCTCAGACTATATCTATAACATTTAAAACATTTCAAGAAGACCAATATTACTGCCAGATCTTTGCTCCGACATCATCTATAACATTTAAAACGCTTCTAGCTGACTTAAATGTACGTACCAAACCTTTCCTCATACTGAATCTATAACGTTTAAAAACTCTCCCAAAAGACTAAATTTACTGCTAAATCTTTCCTCAAACAGCATCTATAACGTTTAAAAACGCTTCAAGAAGACTAAAATTACTGCCTAGATCTATAATCACACTGCATCTATAACGTGTAAAATGATTCGAGAAGACTATAACATGGCCTTTTTTTATGTTAATCTAATCATATTTTCATCGGGGGTCGGTTGTTATTTTGGGTCTTCGAGCCGTTTATGATGGAAAAGTCCATTATCAGTATAGGGGAAAATAGAAGTCTAGGTTGCCTTGTGAGATATCTATTTTTGTTAGGTTAGGCTTAAAGATACCCATACAATGAAGTGCGATAACTAATAGATTAGAATTGTAGATACCATAATCTAAATACAATGCTAATTGACTCGATAAACACAGGTGTTATAATTGTAAAACACCGTTATCACTCAGATTTTCAGAACATAATTGATGAACACGCGTCCACGTGGTCACTTCAATATGTACCAGCATTAATATTCAGGAAGAATATCTGTAAGAAATTTATGCAAACGTACTTATCAAATTTTCATCTTAGTGCCTTATTTTTACTTCCCCCGTTGGTTAGGAAAAGAAAATTTCTGAAGGCAAAGGCGATAAGTGATATAATGGGATATTAACTTTTTCTCTGTTGGGGGGCAATAATTATTCTATTTAATATCAGGTAATTTGGTGATTCTCAAGTCTGTATAGTTGTGATATTTTGCACTTTCCCAGATGCCTGTTATGCTATATGCTTTCATGATGTCACTAGCATGCCAACTTCTAAAAACTGCATATGTATGTATTTTTATTATGAAACATTTTTTATCGTGCATTTCCTACATTGCAAAGACAATATATATTAAAAGAAAAAGTAATCAATGCAATTTATCATGAAATTCAATGTTTTATTATGTTTTCTTTTCATTTAGTCAAACTTTTTCAGAATGATGCGCTACCATAAGTAGTAATCAGCTCTTCATCTAGCAAATGTACCAAAGCACATATACACATTTTAAAATTGCAGTGGTTTATATTTTCAATATGAAATCCTTTTTTTCTGTACATTTCTTACTTTACAACGACATAATACATATTGCAGAAGAGTAAGCAATTCAATTTATCTTGAAAATTAATTTTACAGTATTATTTATTGTATTGGTATTGGCAGTTAAGGCTAATATATTCTACCTCTACTTGGCGTTTACCTAATTTTACCGCATCTTCTTCGCTAAATATAATTGTTCTAACAGCACATTCATTTAGAACCACTGCCTTAACCCCCCAAAGAATAAAATCTATTATTTCTTCTATGGACATTATTGTTATTAATAAAACTTGTCACTCACAGTTGCCGGTAAATGTCTTATTACCCCTGAACCAAATGTAAACACAGCGACGTCACGAAAGCATATGACGTTACAGGCACAGGGCAAAGCATCAGTGTAAATGTCGAGCTAATTGTAAATAAGCATCCTAGATATGACAGGAACAGGAGTTTGATCTTTCTTTTCATTTACTCTGATTCTCGGATTAGATAACTATCATGTCGTAAGAAAAAACTTCATTTAAAGTCTAAGATTTCTTAATAACATTACATTCAAATAATCATATTTTCTAAGTTAAGTGATAGCTTTACTTGGCACTATCAATCAAAACTTAAAATAGACAATGAGCACTTTAGATTTACCTTACAATTACATGAATATTTAAAATTAATCTACTTATTAATACAGATATGAAAGAAAAAATCTACCTATTGAAATTCTATACTCACTTAAAATATATTTAATTGGTTTGATTTTTTTTAATGTGGCAGAGCTTAATAATGTCTGACACACAACAAACCTCTGAATAGGAAAACAAAGTCAATTATCCTAGATTATAAGGTAAGATATTTTCACATTTGATACACTCGACTGACTTGAATAACACTTAAGTATAAATTTGACTTTAAAGTTGAAATGATGCACGGCATCACAAGTTTATGAAAGTTTAATGGAGTAAACCCTTGTCACTTCTGATATATTCAAATGACAGAAATATTATTAGCTACAAACTTTCTTCAAAAATTAGAATGTAAAAAGTCCTGTCAAGTCTTACATAATCAATTGAAATAAACATAAATAGATACAAACATGTCTCTAAAATTAAAGTGTGGCATGGTATTGTAATGTAAGAGATATTCAAATGATCTAAAATAAATGAGACATGCATAGGCCTCCAAACTTGTACGTGACAAGGCTGTGACAAATCAGACAGGTCTAAGGGACATAAATTCAGTGAAACACAAAAATTTTGTCAGTGAATTATTAAAACAAACATTTCTTCTAATCGGAGGGATATTATGAAAACTAGATTTATAATGTAATATCTGATAGGCAGAATTGCTGTATAAGTGGTTTTTAGTAATAATGTTATGTGGAAAAAGGAACAAAATATTTGAAAATTATAAAACAAACTATAAAAATAGATTCATGACTTCTCCGTAACTTAAGCAAAAATTAGGAAATAATTCAAATAAAGAGAAAATAGTACATTCATTTAAATGAAAAATGTGAATGTATCTGTGCTATTACGATACTTTTCTTAATGCACAATTGAAAACCACTAATAATGAAAAATTCTTTTTCTTTGTATTCCATGATATATTTCTTCAATAGCAATCAACAACAGACAATATTATAGTATACTGTCGGAAGCATTAATTTGTTCTACGATAAATATCATGAGTTCATTTATTATTGGAGCCATTTGTTTGAGTAGGGTCGTATATCTCGAAAATACATCGAGGTGGAAAAAATTATCTGAAAACAGGATAGATACATATTCCAAATTATAGTATGCCTTGTCCTTCGATTATCCTTAATACTTAAAGATGATTCTTTTCTGATGACATGAACTAAATAACTGAATTATGTAATCATCTCGATGATCGATTTTTTTTATTCTTTTTTTTTTTTGAATACTGATTTTAATCTATTGTAGTTAAAAGGAAGTGACAATTGAAATGAGAGGGAAAAGTCGGTCGTTCACAAATACAATTAAAGCCGTACCTCTGGGTAACTGAGTCTGGACTTTTATGATATTAAAAAACAGATTTTTCTAACTTATCCCCGTTCTTACTATTATTTTCTAGGTAATTTTTTAGGGTAATTGAGAGTCTGATACAACAAATATTCTTATCAGATATACAACAATAGCTACAGATTTTGCTGTTACTAACCTATTGTAGGGCAAAGCTAGCCATTGCAGATTGGTGGTGGTGGAGATTTTGGTCTGATTGCTCATAGCAAACTAACCTATTATGGATGGCCTTGACTAGTAAAGCTTTGCTGACTATGACGATAAGCAAACCCTTTCATGAGGTTCACGTATAACTACTTAATATATATTATATATATATATATATATATGTATATATATATATATATAGATATATATATATATATATATATATAATTATATATATATATATATATATAATATATATAATATATAAAATTATATATATATATATATATATATATATATATTTATTTATGATGTAATATACATACTTTTCTAATGACATTAGAATGAATTTCTAAACGGCATAAATTATCCGGAAAGCATTCTTTTTTTTTTCACTGAAATCAATATTGTTGGTATAAAAGTTCACAATGCTTGATGAAAAATTTATTAGAAATGAAACGCGACGGTCATTTAAATTCTTCATACTCCTGCCCGTTATGTTTGGATATTCCATTAAAATTTTGCCTTGATCTCATATCGTTCCAATTACTATTATGTCGTATAGGACCCATAATGTATTTGACTCTGGATGGTGATTGTAGTAAATGAACGTGAATTATTTTGATGATTGCTACCAGAATGGTTTTGATTAACACTCATTTATTTGAAAGAATAAATAGCCATCCCACCATGCTTTAATTATTGTTATATTAAAAACTTATGACATAAAAAGAAGTGAATTATCTCTCTCTCCTCTCTCTCTCTCTCTCTCACTCTCTCTCTCTCTCTCCTCTCTCTCTCTCTCTCTCTCTCTCTCTCTCTCTCTCTGAAGTAAGCTGGAGCAAGATGCAAAAAATTTAACAAATAAACCATTCCCATTTTTTTGTCATCTTCCTGTCAAGGTTACCAACCTTATATAAGAATAGAATAATATAAGAAATACCTAATACTCTCGAGTTTTTTACTTTAATAGATATGTAATTTTTCTCAAATTATGTAAACTTGAAATCAAATTAAATAAAGGAACATAAAGGAGTTCAATCGAAATCAATCGTTACATATTTATATAGTAATTCATTTCCACAGAGCAAAGCTTTAAAATTTCTTCCTTTACTGATTAATACCTCACGCCACGTTGATATTAGGAAACGGTGATATTATGGGGAAAAATTAATAATGCTCGAAAATTATACGCCATACCACCTTCATTTCTTTTGATTACTCTGCAACATATCAAATCCCTTTTTATTCCTTTAGGATATCTTGGTGGGGAAATATATTTCTACTGATGAACTGTAGCTGCTGACCAAAGAATTTTAAGCATTAGTATATTCATCGTCATATTTTTTACGTTGTATGTTTTGTTGACGAATGAGTAATATACTAAATATATGCTTTATTTTAGTATTTGGCTGGATTATATCGGAAAAGATTACCATTGTTTACGCAAAAATGGCCATAGAACTTTCAAGACTTCCAATTCATGATTCGTCAAAATATGCTGAAACGCTGTATGTAGCATGAATCAAGACCCTTTAATAGCATCAATCATATGGATCTGTGATCTATATGATTTTTAAATTAAGTGTTTTATAACTATAATTGCCGATTATATGTTAATTTATGTGTATTGCATCCTGTTTTCTTTTTAGTTAGGGGTGTTCATACTTAATTATCTGTGTAGGTGAAATTAAGTATAATTTTTTTTTATATTATTTTAGTCTTAGAATATTCTTAGGATGAAAAAATTATAGCAAAGGAAACATTATAAGAGGTATTAAATTTTAAATTCATTAATGATTGCTGGTTAAATAGCAAAGTTACAGTTGCCCGCTACCTTTCCTCCCTCAAATATTCGGAATATGATTGACCAATGATAAAGATCTAGAAGGTGCCTTGATATCAATATCAAGGAAGAATATGCTATATATGTAAGAAATTTATGGCGAAATACTTATCAAATTATGATTTAAGTGTTATGCTTTTAAATTCTCCTGTTTAGATATCAAACAAACGAAATATTTTGTCGAAACCTTTATTATTCCTTTAAGGATTTTTTTTTACCGGTGTACTTTAGCCATTACGTGTGGCATTTGAATACAATTGTACATTCATCTTTGTAATTTTATTGGTTACGGTTTTGTTGAAGAATGATCAGCATATTGAAAATATTGAATTTTGGTATTTGGATAGAATAAAAACGAAAAAGAATTTTATTCTGTAATCAAGCTTTCAGATTTACCAATATATAAAGACAATTAACTAATATAAGTGTGTAAGTATGAGGAATCGAGTACCTTTAATGGCTCAAGCATTCGAAATTATTATTTAGATAGCTCCCTAAAATTTGTGTTTTATGACAATAATGTTCACCTATTTGATAAATGAAGTATATTTCAATGAATTTTGTTGGTAGGATATTCATGCCGTATATTATCAGTTAGAAGAAAATAAAACTGTAGGCTACTAATAATGGGTTTATTTTCATTGTATAGGGCGTGGATAATAAAACAGTATGATAAATAAAATAGTATTAATGGTATTGGAATATAAATACAATATTGGTGAAATGATAAAGACAAAAATGTCAATCGTTCTACCACCTTCCCTACCCCCCTTCATTTTCGGATCGTAATTGAAGGGAAAAAATTCCAAAAGATGTCAATAGATGTTGTTGGTGCTTTGTTAATGATAGAAAATGGCTGAGATTTTTTGCAGGTGGAGAATAGAAAGTGACCACGGTGAGCGTTTTGATATATGTGGTTATTAACACCTCGAATATAGTTTTAGATCAGCAAAAGAGATATAATTGGATAATGACTTATTTTAGTTGGTTAACAATAGTCATTATCTTCATTACAAAGTGATTTGTTAACGTAGCAATGCAGTTTTGCTGAGCAATTTCCAGGAAAATAACAGGAACATAAGTTTGATCTTGCCTTTTCATTGAATGTACATCAACGTTTAGAAGACTATCTTGTCCTAATTGCAAAGTAAAAGTTTATGAGAAATTGTACATATTTTACAAGTGAAATTATAGTTTTACCTTAACATTTAGAATAAAAACTCCTAATAGATAAATTGTATTTTATATTCACTATCCAGAGAGAGGAAGAGAGAGAGAGAGAGAGAGAGAGAGAGAGGAGAGAGAGAGAGGGAGAGTTATTTTCATATCCTATGTTTCCAATATCGCAATAATTAAACCAGGGTGGGATAGGACTTGATTTTTACAAATTTGCCTGTGGTAATTAATGTTGTATAATCACGAGAATATGCATACCACTTGCCTAATCAAAGTATTCAGAAATTGTTTTCGTAAATAGGGGTCTAAGAAAAATTGAAGCATGTACCTTTGAGGAATCAAGCTATTTATCACAAGAAATAAATAATTCAAAGTCGGAACATCATGAGGTCAATGATTATTATTTAAGGAATATATGGAGGATAATAAAACACATTGAAGAATCATCAGTTTCAATTTCCTACTAAATCTATCAGCATAAGTATTATAAACTCATATTCCGACGATATAGTGTAGATATCAACAGTAGATATCAGAGAAAAAAGTTTAACCTGAAAAAAATTTTAATGACACGAATTAAGAAGTATATCAAAACTTTGCCAACCCCCTGTATATCAAAAGGACATAAGGCATCCATATCTAAATTTTTGACTAAAAGGGGAAACATTTTCTTCTAACACAAAATATGATACGGACATTATATTTACATCACTGGACAAACAACACTAATTATTAAAACTTTATCTAAAACTTAAAACCAATGTACAATATATAATATATATATATATATATACTGTATATATATATATATATATATTAGTATCTCTGTGTGTGTGTGTGTTTGTGTGTGTGTGATTTAAATAGAATAACTTTAGAGTCAGACACGCTATTACAGCGGAATTTACCTTAATTCATAATAGCACAATTTGTGAAAGATCATTCTAGAAAATCCCCGTAGAAACTGGATAAATATTAAAAGGGACAAATAATATGGTTGGCTTATTATGAAATTTGTATCATTGTCATTTCTTGTTAGCGTCTGTGGTTGGAATTTGAGGCAAAATGCATTCAATACATGAACTGACTGTGATCAGAAGCGATTGATTATCAAGTATTCGAAAGTTTTACTACAATATCATAGAACCTATTGTTTTATTATTGTTGAGGGAAAATGTCTAGAAGTAAAAGATTTTCTTTTTCTTATTTTGACTGAATTTTATGATATTGTTGTATTTGATTGGATATCATCTACGCTCTCTATTCATCTTAATTTACTATTTTGTAAATTATATATATACTATATATATATATATATTATATATATATATACATATATTAGTGTGCTACTTTTATAAGTCACACATTGAGTATGTGTTGTTTCAGATGTGTATAGTTGGATAACAGAGTACATCTTATTATCTTCTAAAAGTATTTATTAGTAAAAACAACAGAGTTAAACATCTCCATCACTGGAGGGAGTTGGGTTGGTCAGATGACCAATTCTGGTGAAGTATAGATATGAACTGACTAACTTATCGATATCACAGATATCGTATGCTTAGTTTATATAAGTTTCGTCACAATCTCGGAAGACACCTGCATCTGGGTGACGTCACAAACTTTCACACGCTGATGCATGGTGTTGACAGTTAAGAAAAAATGTCACATTGTTGAGGCTGCATTGTACGTCTTGTTCATGATTTGAATGACTACAGCAAGTCCCACGGCTAGCACCTTCATCCAAAATGACATATTACGTCATGTGTTTTAAACATGTAATATTAACTATTTTCACTAATTACATATATATATACTATATATATTATATATATTGCATTTTTTTCTTGCATTTTCTGAATTAGTACGAAGGTTACGAAGAGGTTAAGGATTATACCTCCATTTTTGCTTTCAAATTATCATATATTTTCCTCTTTTTTTTCCTCATATGTTATTCTTGAAACCACAACGATGCATTGATGATGCGCATCCATTCATTATATACGTAATTTACAGTCCATTATCTTCCCTTTGGTAAGGAAAAAATTAATAATGTCGGACACCGTTGTTCCCCTACATTCTCAGAAGGTTATTGACCAAGGCAGAAATATTTTAAATGACGCCAATATATGATGTTGGTGCTTTTTCTATAGTAACAAATAACTGAAGTTTTACTTTGATGTAGAAATATGAAAAGATCACATGTTAATATATTTCAATATATCCTGGTTTCAATATTAAGAAAGTATATATAATGAATGGATGCCAACGTAACATATTATATAGGTGCTATCCTTTTAATCCTCCTGTTTGATTAGAAAATCTAATTCTAGACGGCAAAAGCCAAAGATTTATTTCTTCATTATTATGCAGTTATGATCCCTCAAACATTCTAAAAGTAAAGACTGTATTATTGCCCCACAGTTTCCAGAGAATAGCAGGAACAGGAGTTTGAACATGCCATTTTTATTAGTTGTGTATAAGCGTACGATCTTGGCGTTAATGAATAAAATTTTTTTTTTTTTATGTTATTAATCGGAATTTCTTTGCTTGTTTATATATTTGTGTAAACTTTTTTTTTTCTTTGCTAAAGCAAATCTGTCTTGTGCAAGATTATTGTATATAATGTATATATATTAAATGATGTATCTATACCTTTGAAGTAAAGTATTAAGAATAGAATATGGAAAAAAAAATGAGTCATGAAATTTAAATGTTCTACCAGCCAAAAGTACAGTAATTTTTATTTCCAAAACTCCAAGTTAGAGGTGGTCAGATCCGGTCCTTAACATCTTTTTTCCCCCTTTAGTAACTGTGGTTCGTTGGGTTTCCCCTTCTATTTAATTTTTTTATTCGTATTGCAAGTAGGGGCTATTTTTTTTCAAAACCCTATTCACAACTAAAAGGAAAGCCTCACTTTTTTTTTTCTTTTTCCAAAAGCGCACTCCCCTACACGAACGGGCTTTAAAGAAATATTGTTTTTCCCTGCCGAATTTCAGTTAATTTTGCTCTGTCTCTGCACGGTTTTTGGCGAAGCAATTGTCCTCTGAAAATGGGAAAACGTGATCGTTTAAATAAAAACGTTTTCAATATTAGGCAAAGGGTCACAGTTGTTTTTATGATGTAAATAAAAGAAAATAGTTACGGCAAGTCCGCCAAAAAACATAACATACTAAAACAATCGTTTATTCTAGGTCGTGTTTTCAAAAAGATTTTGGAACGATCTTCTTAAATTTGTTGTTACTTTAAATCAAGAGCTTTCCCTATTTCTAAATTCTCCTTTAAAGACCCCACCATTCCATATGAACCCTAAGCAACAAATATATATTTAAGGTTTATATGAGGAATCCATTAACACCACTGAGGATTCAGTTGTAAAATTTCAGTTTTAACACTTCTGAATATTCTTTTTTTCTGAAATTATTGCTTATTCTATTCATTAAGATTTCTGAAAATGTAATTCTTAATAGGTCTTTTAAGTTTTAAAACTAAATACTAGATTTTTTTTCACATTTCATATTTTTACTTGTACCAGGTTTACCTATATCGACAAGATTTAAAACCTTTCAGTAGGAAAATTACACTTAAGTTTATTGCATTTAGTAACTTACACATGAATTTGATAAACATAATCATAATATATGTGCAATAAAAGAATTCTATTCATTGTGATACCGTAGGTACTTGTAATTCTAAAACTAACCGGGGTTCAAATTACGGGGCAAAAGGGGAAGTTTTTTTTTTTTTTTCTCGTTTCTTTTCATTTCACCTGGGATTGAATTAAAACGCCTTGCCAGAAGCCCAAAGAAAAGATCCAGAATTAAGCAAGCACGTAGGGCATCCTGCACATTCCTCCATTGAGGAGACATCCCCCATGACATCTCTAATGCCACCCCTCCTCTGAGATGTCAGTACTCGGTAGACCACGACCATGGAACCCTGCCTCCATGTGTTGATTTTCATTCATGTTCTTTTATGTCCCTCGTTCTAATCTACTGCAGAGCTACTGAAGATGAAGTTCATTTGGCACGGGCATTGTTAATGATGGTAAGGATTTGGTCTGTGCCTGCACTTTAGGCCAAACTTCAAAAGTACATTGACATGAATTCAGGAGTAGGGACCTTCCCCCACCCTTGGCATTGTTTTACCCATATTCACGTCGACATAGTCAGGGTCCCCCTACCCACATCACAAGGATATCGTTACCTGTTTACAGTGTCATTGACCTCTCCACTCATTGGCCTGAAGTCATCCCCCATCCAAGCTGCATGGTCCGCATCATGTACATTCGGCTTTCTTTGATGGTGGATACCTAGATTTGGTATCCCTGAGCATATAACTTTTTACAGGGTTACCACTTTCACCTTTAATTTTTGGACATCACTAGTAAATCTCCTGGGGTGTCAACCTACATCAGACACCTGTTTACAAGCCTGCAGTCAACCGGAATGGTTGAACGTTTTCTTCGCACCCTCAAAGCATCTTTGATATCCTGCTGCAATGACTCCAACTAGTTTACTCAGCTTCCATGGTTTTTCCTGGGATTAAGGGCCACTCGTAAGGATGGCCTGTATGTCTCGGCAGCTGAAATGGTGGAATACGACCCGTTGGTCGTCCCTGCTGAATTTTTACCGTCTTCAGCCTCCTCCAACAATCCCCAGTCCCTACATCATGTTGTGTGAAAATTTACTCTATTCTACCAGCAAAGCAACACATACTGACAGATTTGTACATGGCAATATTTGTTTTCCTGTGCAACGACACAAAGAAGCTCATATAAGGCCCTTTTCCTCGTGATCCGTCACACACTGAAGGCTTTTTTTAATGAACATTTGTCGCAAAGAAGCCTTGGTCTCCATTGATTGCCTGAGACCTGCGTATCTACAGGAAGTATGACCTACAGTTTGCCTCTCACGAGCAGGGTATACCTATTTCCCATTATAGATATATAACACGTGTTTCATACACGCTCGTGTACTGTAACTGTATTTCGATTGTTTGTATCTCTCTCTCTCTTCTCCCCACTGGTAACAACCTATTTAAGCTTGCCTTCCCAAGTATCAGTTTAATTTAACTTCTATGACATTCTTCCTCGGAAACGCTTTTATATAAACTCGTTATCTGTTGTATAAAAGTTAGTAATATTTATCTCGCCTCTATAAACTTACAGCAACTTTGCGCAATAGCCATTGTGAAAGTCATATTTAATTAGCTGTTATTAATGTTACCCTATTTTTATCAGTATCCCATGAAAGAGTTACATTTCCAATTGACCTCATGCATTGACAATTGCTACATAAATAAAGGGGGTTACATGTGAATCCTTTAGCCCCACGCAGCGTGCTTATGTGAAATTCCATTTAATTGGATTTTTTTATACTTATAAACAGACTTTAGGTCATATCAAATGCCATTCTTCTCAGTTTATGTGCATAGCTTGTTCGCTGGGCTCTTCAACAGTGTAAAAGTTCTTTTAAGATTTTTAACTAAAGAACAATTTGCGTATTTTTTATCCTACTTTTGTTTACCGATAGACGACAGATTTATTTTATTTCCGTAGAATCACTTGCACTATATTTAATCAAATACATACAATTATGTTAGATTTGATAGATATAATTTGATATGTAACGAAATAGACATCTAGTCACTGTGATGTCAAACAGAGGTTCAAAACGTGAAAGAAGATTGGTAATTTAATTTTCAAAACTTCTGATTTAAAAGTTTCAAATGAAAGTTGATCCATAAATACTACAAAATCTTGGAATCTGCTTAACAGACTTTTAGACATTTAAATATACTTATTACTAAGCAATACTATAGACTACTGTCTCTCCTCAAGCAACTTATCTGGGATTTTTCTTCACTCTTCCACAAATACGCCATGCATAAAAAAAATCAAACCTTGAGATTAATATTGCTTCCCTTAATTTTGTGTGTGTGCATATATATATATATATATATATATGTGTGTGGTGTATATATTTATTTTTTTATTCTCATTACAATGATCGGCAGTCACTGGGATGATAATAACCTCCGAAGAATTAGACCAAACTAGTGTAGTAGTTAGGAAAACGGTGGAGTGAAGGAAGTGCCTGATGTTCTCTGTGTGTGCATATCTATCTAGATATTCAGCCATTATTCTTGACAGGTCGCATATACTTATATATACACTCTCTCTCTCTCTCTCTCTCTCTCTCTCTCTCTGTATATATATATATATATATATACATATATATATATATATATATATAAATATATATATATATATATATATATATCTGTGTGTATTGTTATTGGATATTCATATTAGCTATACTGTATTCATTTTGTCTATATTAAAAAATTTTAGTTTACTTGATCATGGGCCAAAATGAACAATATTGAGTAATCCTGCGCCCTTGACATTTGCGCATACAGGTGTCCATGTGAGAAACACTCATCCGTCAAATCCAAGCCGGTGATTTTATGATTGCAATTCCAAGCGCAAATCACTCAATAAAATAAAATTGTTTGGACGAGAACGGCCAGTCGGTCGGAATGAGAGTAATTTTAGAAATTATGATTTTTTTACCCTGAAGTGGATCATTTGAAATGGTTGATTCGATTATATAAGCGTGCAAAGTTTACTATCACTCTGAACCCATTGGTCAACTTCGGATGTTATTTGTAAATTTGAAATAGCATAGTTATATATATATATATATATATATATGTACTGTATATATAAAGAGAGAGAGAGAGAGAGAGAGGAGGAGAGAGGGAGAGAGAGAGAGAGAGAGAGAGAGAGAGTTGTGTTTGTGGTCATGTATATGTGTATTGTATATACTTTATATCCTTGTTTGAATACTTAAATATAAATATACTTTAATATGTATGCATATATGTTTTTCGTCATAAAAAAAAAAAACATATGAAATATTTATCTAATACTTGAAAATAGAAAAGCACATCTCTCCCACAGTGATCCCCTTTTCCTCCAACTATACTGATTAGTTTTACGAGTATGACCAACAGGAATCCGACGACGAAAGTGGACTATTTTCTTCCTGATGGCTTACAGCAGAAGCCCCATTTAGATGCAAATATCTTGAAGCAAATACAAAAGAGAAGAGTTTGAGGGGTACTACGGCTGAAGGTTATCTTATTTACAGGAGTATTGTACGAACAGGTTGTGTGCACAACTTAGATTAGAATGTTATAATAGTGTTTGTAATATTTTATATGTATTATTCTATATTACTCAAAAATACATAGGCAAACATATATGCGTACACACACACACAAACACACACACACACACACACACACACATATATATATATATATATATGTGTGTGTGTGTGTGTATCGTGCTAGGCACTATATCTACTGTGCTAGGCAGTATATCTTACCTTGTTAGGCAGTATTGCCTACCGTGTTAGGTGGTACATCTTACCGTGTTTTGTGGTATATCTTACCATGCTAGGTGGTACATCTTATTGAGCTAGGCAGTATATCTTACCGTGCTAGACGGTATATCTTACCTTTTTAGGGGGTATATCCTACCGTGCTAGGTGGTATATCTTACCGTGGTATGCAGTATATATTACCGTGCTAGGAGGTATATCTTATTGTGCTAGGCAGTACAACAGACCGTGCTCGGCAGTATATCTTTCTGTGGTAGGTGGTATATCATATACCATGTTAGACGGTATATCTTACCTTCTTAGGCGGTATATCCTACAATGCTAGGTGGTGTATCTTATCGTGCTAGGTAGTACATCACACCATCCTATGCAGTATATCTTGCCCTGCTATTAGTAATCTATATTTGCCAATGGTTACATAAGCGGATGGGGAACTTGGTGAACTTTGGGTGTTAGGGAAATGCTCCTTAAGTCTCGATGAAGTCACTGGCAGGAGGGTGACAGATTGGGTTTAAGGTAATAGACAAGTTGTCTTTTCAGCTTTTATTCATGATGCCTGGCGAATGATTTTAATGGAATTAGTTTGGACCTTGCCTTAGTTAGATAGACACTGTGCATCACAATGAACTGGCTATGCTTTGATGAAATCAGCCAATGAATTCTCTATGGTTTTAGTCAGTCTATGGAAAGGGAAAATGACAAAATGACCCTGGGCACTAAGATTCTCACGTTTTATAAATACTAGAGAAAGATTTAAGATTGGTAATTGGAATGTTAGCCCCATGAATCCGATTGTGAAGTTAGAGCAAGTGGAGAATTTCTGAAATATAGTTTTTTATACCTTGGCCATAACTGAAACATGTAAGGTATATATATATATATATATATACCTATATGTACATATATATATATATATATAATTATATATGTATATATGTGTGTATATATATATATATATATATCTCTCTCTCTCTCTCTCTATATATATATATATATACATGTAAAGTGTATATATATATATATATATATTTAAACACACACATACACACACACACATATATATATATATATATATAAATATATGTATATATATATATATATATTTATATATATATATATATTTATATATATATATATATATATATGTATATATATATCAACATGTTTAGTGTATATATATATACATATATATATATATATATATACATATATATATATATATATACACACGTATATATATATATATATATATACATATATATACTCAGGAGGAACAAATATATATATATATAATATACACCTATATATATATATATATATATATTTATATATATATATATATATATATTAACATGTATATATATACATACATACATACATATATATATATATATATATGTATATATATATATATATATTTATATATATATATATGTATATATATATATATATTTATATATATATATATATATATATGTATGTATATATATACATGTTAATATATATATTTATATATATATATATATATATGTATATATATATATTTTCACACACACACACACACACACACATATATATATATATATATATTAACATGTATATATATATATATATATATGTATATATATATATATATATATGTATGTATATATATACATGTTAATATATATATTTATATATATATATATATATATATGTATATATATATATTTTCACACACACACACACACACACATATATATATATATATATATTAACATGTATATATATATATATATATATGTATATATATATATATATATATGTGTGTGTGTGTGTATTTATATACATGTATATATATATATATATATACGGTATATATTTACACACACACACACATATACATATATATATATATATATACGGTATATATTTACACACACACATATATATATATATATATATAATTAGGAAGAACAGATGGTGTTGAAAGAGAAGGGGTAAGAATGACGATGAATTCACGAGCAAAAAAGACACTTAAAGAATGAAAAGCTTTTAATAGCAGATTATTACTTGCAAAGTTTAAATCGAAGCAGTACAATATGAATGTTCCAGTTTGCTATGCACAAACAAATGATCCTACCGTTAAAGAGTTATGTGGTCCTTCGACTTACCAGACAGTACTATATTGGATTCTTCTCTCTGGTTACGGTTCACATTCCCTTTGCCCGCACATGCACTGAATAGTCTTGCCTATTCTTTACAGATTCTCCTCTGCCCTCGTTCACCTGACAACAATGATATTACGAAAAAACTCTTCACTCAAAAAGTAACTTTTGCACTGTTATTGTTCAGAGGCTACTTTCCTCTTGTTAAAGATTGAAGAGACTTTTTAGCTATGGTAGGCAATTCTTCTCTGAGATGGACACTCCAAAATCAAACTATTGTTTTCTAGTCTTCGATAGTGTCATAGCCTCTGTACCATAGTCTTCCACTGTCTGGGGTTAGAGTTCTCTTGCTTTAGGGTACACTCTGACATACTATTTTATATACTTTTTCTTTCTCTTGTTTTGTTGAAGTTTTTATAGTTTATATGGGAAATATTTGTTTTGGTGGTATTGCTGTTCTTGAAATATTTTATTTTTGTTTGTTTCCTTTTTGTCACTGGGCTATTTTCTCTCTTAGGCCCCCGGACTTATAGCATCCTGCTTTTCCAGCGTGGGGTATAGCTTTGCAAGTAATAATATGTATACACACAGACACACAGACACACAGACAAACACACACACACACACACACACATATATATATATATATATATACTCTACACACACACACACATATATATATATATATATATATAATTGGTAGTATGTTTGCCAGGGCATCAGTCACCCGTTGCTATACTATCGCTAGAGAGTTATGGGGTCTTTTTACTGGCCAGACAATACTACATTTGATCCTTCTCTCTGGTTACGGTTCATTTTCCCTTTGCCTACAAACACACTGAATAGTCTAGCTCTAGCCTATTCTTTACATATTCACCTCTGTCCTGATACACCTGACAACACAGATTACCAAACAGTTCTCCTTCAATAAAGGGGTTACTGCACTGTAATTGTTCAGTGGCCACTTTCCTCTTGTGAAGGGTAGAAGAGACTCTTTTGCTATGGTAAGCAGCTCTTCTAGGAGAAGGGCACTCCAAAATCAAACCATTGTTCTCTAGTCTTGAGTAGTGCCATAACTTCTGTACCATGGTCTGTCACGGTCTTTAGTTAGAGTTCTTTTACTTGAGGGTACACTCGAGCACACTCTTCTATCTTATTTCTCATCCTCTTGTTTTGTTAACATTTTTATAGTTTATAGAGGAGATATTTAGATTAATGTTGTTACTCTTCTTAAAATATTTTTTTTTCTTCCATTTTTCCTTACCTCACTGCGATATTTTCCCGATTGGAGTCCCTGGCCTTATAGCATCCTGCTTTTCCAACTAAGGTTGTAGATTAGCAAGTGATAATAATAATGATAATTATATATATATATATATATATATGCATGTGTGTGTGTTAAGCCTTCTATATTCTTTGTTCAAGGCCAAGATGCTGAAAAGATAGATCAGTATATTAAGAATTTTTTATTCCAAGGATACAATGGATAAAAAAAGCTTAGTAAAGTTTGTATAATTCGAGGTGTTATTATTATTATTATTATTATTATTATTATTATTATTATTATTATTATTATTGTTATTATTATTATTATTATTGTTGTTGTTGTTGTTGTAATTACATGGTAAGCTACAACCATAGTAGGAAAAGTAGGATGTTATAAGCCTAGGATCTTCAACAGGAAAATAGCCCTGTTATTAAAGGAAACAAGGAAAAATATAATACTTCAAAAACACTAACTATATACAAATGAATATTTCCTATATAAACTACAAATACTTAAGCAAAACAAAAGGAAGAAAAATGATATAGAAAAGTGTGCCCGAGTGTACCCTCAAGCAAGGGAACTCTAACCCAAGACAGTGGAAGACCATGGTACAGAATAAATGTCACTACCCAAGACTAGAGAATAATGGTTAGATTATGGAGTGTCCTCCTAGAAGAGCTGCCTATAATACCTAAACAGGCTCTTCTACCCTTACCAAGAGGAAAAGAGTCACTGAACAATTACAGTGCAAAAGTGAAACCCTTGAGAGAAGAAATGTTTGGTAATCTCAGTGGTGCCAGGTGTATGTACCAACCGTGTGTCACACAATTGTACATAATTCCTTTTGTATATATTATGCTTATTCTTCGCTCTTCCCTCGCACTAAAACGAACATGAAAATTCATGTCTTCTTTTCTCCTCTGTAACATTGTCAATATCTGAACATGAAAATTCTTGTTGCTTTGAGATTTTGTATATAAGGGAGTGTGTTCCTTAATAAAAAAACGCAAGTGGAAGGACATGTCTGAGGCCTTTGTTCTGCAATGGACTATGAACGGTTGATGATCATAATGATATATATCGTACCAACCGTATTTCACACAATTGTACATAATTATTTTGTATATATTATGTTTGTATCTGCACTCTTCCCTTGCACTAAAAAGAACCTGAATGATCATGTCTCCGTTTTGCCCTATAACATTGTCTGTCTCTCGAACAGGTTATGTCCTGTTGCCTTGATGTTTTGTATATAAAAGAGAGTGTTCCTTAATAAACAACTCAGTTGATTTCTTCCTGCCTTTGAGTTGACAACCCTCTCTCGGCACCGTCACATTGGTGACCCCGGAAGTCGACTCGCTCCCCACTGCCTTCCAACCCCACCTCCCTCACCCCTCCATCGTTGGTACTATGACGGACTCTACTAGAGCAGTTGGTGCTGCGGCCGGCCCATTGAAACTTTCACCGTTCGCCAGCGGAGAGGCGTTTGCTTGGTTTCAGCGCGCAGATTATGTTCTCGCGGCGATACCCGAGGACACCTTCCCGGATATATCCGACTGGCTTTTTGAACAAGGAGAAACGCCAATAGCGTATGACGCCCTCAAAACATACCTTCTGCAGCAGTACTCGCAGTCGCCAGCCGCCCATGTAGCAAAACTTTTTCAGCTCTCGCAACAACCGTTGGGGGACCAAAGGGCTTCGCTTGCCATCAGGGAAATGACCAGTATCGCTCGCCTTCAACCTGCCGTAGACGGCTCTCCTCGTGAGGTGAAGCTACTTCGTGCACTTTGGATACGTCGTTTACCCGGACCTATACGCGCTACCATACCCGATGTCGATAGTTTACCCATAAAGGACTTGATGACCAAAGCCGACGCCCTTATGGACAGCCACTTCAAGACCTCCATCAACGCCTCCACCCCTGACGAAAATGACGCCTACTCAGCATCAACTGAAGCTGACATGAATGCCGTAGGACATACACGCCCACACCGTGACGTGCCGAAGCAGAGACAAAGCCGCCCACCACCCACCAATCGCTCGCGCCCAAACAAACGACTTCTACAGCCACTTACTACCCCCCCTCCGCCGCAGTTTTCCTACTACCACTTCATATTCGGGGCAACTGCGAAGAAATGTGCCAAGGATTGTCAGTGGCCAAAAAACGTGTAAGTAGGCCATCGCTCCTGGCAGTGGCCTCCCGTGTTTATAATCTTTTGTTTTTACAGGATGCAGGAACGGGCGTGCAATTTTTGGTAGACACGGGTGCTTGTCGTTCTCTTTTGCCAAGGAAATTCTTCAAGACACGACGTATTCTGTCTACATCTGGCGACGCCCGCTTGGTAGCTGCCAACGGATCTGGGATACCCACCTACGGTTACGAGAACCTCACATTATCGTTCGGAAAACGGTAAATTCAATTGGAAGTTTCTCATTGCTGACGTCACCATGCCAATCCTCGGTGCGGATTTCCTCTCTCATTTCCACCTCCTGGTCAATGTCGCCCACCGACGATTGGTCAACGCAGACTCGTATTTGTTGGCACCTCTTCAACCCGCCCCCTCTAACCTCGCTCTCCCCATCAGCGCACCCACGGATGCCTACGCCCACCTCCTCACGTCGTACCCGGAATTTTTCCGTCCAGAACTTCGCCAAACGCCCACGGTTCCTGCCAAGCATTGTATTTATCACCATATCAAGACGACAGGACCCCAGCCTTCGCAAAATTCAGACGTCTGGCACCGGAACGATTGGCAGCCGTCAAACAGACGTTCACCGAAATGGAGGAAAGGGGCCTTTGCCAAAAGGCCTCAAGCCCATGGTCGTCACCCTTACACATTGTTCTGAAGAAAGACGGCTCCCTCCGTCCGTGCGGGGATTTCAGGCGCCTGAACATGCAAACAGAACCGGATCACTACCCCCCTCCCAAACATTGCCGACGTGACCTCCTACCTGCACAAAGCAAAGGTTTTCTCTACACTCGATCTCCTGAAGGGGTATTATCAGGTGCCTATAACCCAGAAGACATCCCCAAGACTGCCGTCACCACTCTGTTTGGTACATACACCTTCAATTACCCCTGTTTTGGCCTTCGTAATGCTAGGGCCACGTTTCAACGTCTCATGGATGGCATATTACGAGACCTCCCTTTCTGTGTATGTTATGTGGACGACATACTTGTGTTCTCCTCCTCAAAAGAGGAACACCTCCGTCACCTGCGCATCGTGCTCGACCGCCTGCAACAAAACGGCCTTGTAGTCCGGTACGACAAGTGTACCTTTGGCGCCAACGAAGTGTCGTACTTAGGGCACCGCATCACTCCTGAAGGTGTCCACCCCCTCCCTGAGAAGGTAGCAGCCGTTCAGAACTTCCCCGTGCCCTCGACCGTCAAAGCTCTGCAGGAATTCTTGGGCATGATCAACTATTATCACGGTTTTCTGGCAGCCATTTGCCGCCACTCTTGCTCCCCTCTACGCCTCCCTCAAGGGCAAGCCAAAGGACCTGAAGTGGGGTCCCCTTCAAGATGCAGCCTTCTGCAATGCAAAGAAGGCCCTATCAACTGCTGCGGCTCTCACTTTTTCCTATCCCACATACCCCTCTCCTTCTCTCCAACGATGCCAGCGACGTCGCTATTGGTGCAGTACTCAAGAAGGTGGTCAATGGCTCGCCCCACCCATTGGCCTTCTTCAGCAGAAAACTGTCCAAGGCAGAATCGGGTTATTCTACCTTCGATCGAGAATTGCTGGCGGTGCACTTGGCTGTCCGTCACTTTCGC
>NC_090728.1:153754831-153774831 GCF_036898095.1 Palaemon carinicauda
ATGTAAAATAATTAAAAACTTTTTTAGGAAAGAGATAGCATCACAGACGAAAAATATTAAAAATATCAAAATAAAAAATAAAATAGAAGACATATTACTTACAAGATTATAAGCAAATAAAAAATGCCATAAGACATAATGAATGGTAATGACATTTTTATTACTTATTATTAAAGGGATACATAAAACTAAATGTTATATGGAAAAATTTAAGGTATAAGTCACAACAAATAAAAAAAAATCTCAAAAGTATCAACCAAATGGAATGTGGATCTCAAGTTTCCGGATTAAGATTTGTATTGTCAAAAACTGCCTAATAGTGCTCCACAGGGGGATGGCTAGAGGCTTAGGTAGAGATTGATTTAAAGGTCAAAAAAGAAGTGGTAACAATTGTTTTCTCGAAGATGTAAACAATCTATCAGTTTAAATCTGTCGGACTCTAGTGCTACCTAGCCCAAACAAAGCAGGGTAAAACAGTTATTGGAGACAACACACACAACGGGGATTAGCCACCAACCCTTATTGTCATACTGGGGCAACACCACAAAAAATGGAATATATGCTAAGAGGGTGTGCCCAATTGATGCAATTTTATATATACATACATATATATATATATATATATATATATATATATATATATATATATATATATATATATATATATATATATATATATATATATATATATATATATATATATATATATATATATATATATATATATATATATATATATATATATATATATATATGTATGTATGTATGTGTGTGTGTAGTAAAATACAACATGAAAATTAATTTTCTGAAGGTTTCAAAGCAGAGTAACTTGACAATCAAGAGGCTTAGATAAGCGAAGAGCTCTGCAACATATCGATCCTTAGAACTATACTTACATCTTATAAAAGTTGAAATCTATGAACCTAAGCACTGGCCTGTTCTCCATTAACCCTTTACTATCCTCTATTCTTATATAGAAGTAGATCTTTCAGATGCCATCGAGTACGTCTCCATTAGAAAACAACGTCGTAAATGAAATCGGAGTATATGTTCTTTTATATAATTCATTATTTATTACCTGATTTCTAACACTAATCCATTGTTTTATAAAGAGTGTTCGTTGTATTTCATTCTTGATCTTCATACTTGAGTTTTTCATGGTTTTAGTGTATTTTCAAAGAAAACGATTTATTCATTCTTGTTATTAAAAACATAATTTTGCGAAGCATTTGTTAATCTCGGTTAAACATGCCTTCTCCATAAATAGAATCGTAAATTACATGCAGTATGAATAACTATGCAAACCACTTCATCAATGGTCTCCATTTCAAAATACACGTTTTAATAATACTGTATGGGTAACAAACACGCTGATTGATAGCTGCTGGATCATTGAAGTAGAACAATATTGAATTTGCTTATTAGTTGTTTTCGTTGCCTTCCCGAAACTAAAGATACTATTGACATAACAGTATAGTTATTTTTGTACAGACAGGCTTAGTGCTACAGAGAAATTTCGGGATGGAATTTGGTAAGGAAAAAAAGAATTAAGTCTTTGTAGAAATTAATACCACAGAAGCATTATGGGAACGTTATTTTGATGAACATGGCACATGATGGAAAATAGGGATATGAGAAGAAATATGATGCTTATTAAATTTCTCAAATAATTTACGCATTAATAAAAATGCCATATAATACTGTATCTTTCACAAATATTATTATTATTATCATTATTATTATTATAATTTACTAAGCTACAACCCTAGTTGGAAAAGCAAAATACTATAAGCTCAGGGCCTCCAACAGAGAAAATAGCCCAGTGAGGGTAGGAAACAAGGAAAAATAAAATATTTTAGGTACAATAACATTAAAATAAATATCTCATATATAAGCTATTAAAACTTTAACAAAACTAGAGGAAGAGAAATAAGATAGAACATTATGCCTGAGTGTACCCTCAAGCAAGAGAACTCTAACCCAAGACAGTGGAAGACCATACTACATAGGCTATGACACTATCCAAGACGAGCAAACAATGGTTTGATTCTGGAGTGTCCTTCTCCTAGACGAGCTGCTTACCATAGTTAAAGAGTTTCTTCTGCCCTTACCAAGAGGAAAGTAGCCCCTGAACAATTACAGTGCAGTAACCCCTTGCGTGAAGAATTGTTCGGTAAACTCATTGTTGTCAAGTGTATGATGACAGAGGAGAATATGTAAAGAATAAGCCAGACTATTCGGTGTGCGTGTGTAGGCAAAGCTGAAAATAAACCGTAACCAGAGAGAAGGATCCAATTTAGTACTGTCCTGGCACTCAAAAGACTCCATAACTCTTTAGCGGTAGTACCTCAACGGGTGGCTGGTGTCCTGGCCAACCTACTACCTAGTAATAGAATGTTTATAAGGATATGTAATAATTCATGAAAACGAGATTAAATATTGCTCTCTTTGATGGTATTTTGATATTTTTTTTCAATACATGACATATTGAATTGTGATAATTTGTGGAGAGACATAAAAATTTCAAATCTATATAAGTTACAGCTCAAAGTAATTTGGAAATAAACCCCAAGCATATATAATTAAACAATCATTAACGATAAATTTACTGCCATTTAAATTAATTCCCATTGAATAAAAAAAATATAAATTTTAATCTAAATATGAATAAATCATGATATATGATTTATTTATCATATTTACTGGTAAATATATAAATAACAGATTCTATATTAATGAAGTAAAATATTGTTCCATTAAACTTATTGTTTTGAATAAACATTTCAAAGAATTATTGTATATGAATTTGTGTATGTAAAAGAGAGAGAGAGAGAGAGAGAGAGAGAGAGAGAGAGAGAGAGAGAGAGAGAGAGAGAGAGATTACATCGCTCATAATGTAGCTATTATTATGCTTCGTAATAGAGTTGGTCTACTAAGTACACGCAAGTCAGCATGATACTGGGAATTAGGTTTTCAATACTGATAATGAGGATATTCGTTGGTATACGTTTTGTCAAAGGATTTCTTTCTACAAAATTATGTTTTATCTAGCTGTACAATTATTTTTAAAAAATTATATTCTGATTGTTCTTTTCAAGAAAAATTCTGCAGAATTTTAGGCGAAATCTCCATTTCTGTCTTCCTGGATAGAGGAGTATATTTCCTATACGTGAAGTTGCTCGAACTTCTCACCGTTGCATTTTCTTGGTGTTATTTGCATCTAGATTGAATTTCTATCAAGAGAAAAATGCAGCTCTCTCATCGCCGGATTCCTGTCGGCCAAACTCATAAAGCCAATCAGTATGGCTTGAGAAAGACGGGAATTTCTGGCACTAGTTTCCTGAAATTTGATTTTTCTCTCGAAAGATATTTGGGTTTTAGTTTTCTACAAGTTTTGTTTCGGTCTTATTGTGTATGAAAAAGCTTGAAATATTTCTTAACGTTATTGTCTAAGAATTTTTCATTAATTACAATAGTTACACATTTTAACGTTACTATTGAATTAATAACTCGGGTTATCATCTTAATATCCTACTTTTTACAATAATTTATCATTGTATATATAAAAGTTTTTGCAGACCATAATTTCTAAGAATTTGTAGTCTTTTTTTAGTTCCTCAATCGACGACTTTCAAATAAACTAACCACCATTAACCTCTTGTACTTTCATTTGTTTCTATGATAGTGAGTCTCAGATACCTTCAAATCGGGTTTCATCAATCCAGGGTTGCTGAGTTCCATTTTGGTAACGAGATGCCAATCATATTATTCTTCAGTGCTGAATTGAGGTCATGTGATTGATTCAGGCCCAGAATCCATAGGTGAAATATTTATGAAACTATGCATTATTTAAAAAGCAATACGGATGTACTATTTATTGCTCTAGTTCATGGTATTTGTGAAACCTTTTTTTTCCCCAGGATTTGAGCTATATCATATTCATTTATAATATGATATGAAAAATAATTCTGAATGTAATATATGAAAATGTTCATATATATAGATATGGATCAATCGTTACTAAGGTTAACGATCTTAATTGAAAAAAAAAGAATGATCAAATATCATGTTTTGTTTTTAGAATTTCAAATTGAAATTAGTATAATCAAACAATAAAGTATATATATATATATATATATATATATATATATATATATATATATATATATATATATATATATATATATATATATATATATATATATATATATATATATATATATATATATTAATCAAGTAGACTTCCATTTTTTATCATTCCCCCCGATATACTTTGTTGGTGTCAAAATGACGTATTAATTCAACCAAGAACACATGAGAAGATCTTTCGGAGATAAAGTAATAGATTGAAGGAAAGTGGAGTTATAAATAAAATGAGATTGGGGAAAAGATGATTAATAATTATTTGATGAGGATATTCAATCGATGCATATCACCATCTCTAACATTATTTTTAGGGTATATAGTAATTACTGATATTTATGTACAAGTTGGGAAAGGGTACTTAGATATATATGACAATCAATAACTACCATATGAAATCTGTTCAGTTAATTTGATCGAGGGATAGAAACGGAAGATTAATTATAACATCACTATTATAACTATATCTAGAAAAAAGTGATTACTGATCACATAATTCTAATCCCCCTAAAATGACTTTTGAATTATCACCTGTTATTATTTACTGTCATCCATTTAGCATCATACAAATATGAAAATAGACAGAATGTAGAATATAATACACCTAAAAACAATTAACCAAGCTATATGAGAAAATATTTGTTTTGAGTATTATTGTTAGCTGAATTTTTTTTTATTTGTTTATTTTTTTTCTATTTTAAGCAGAGGTAAAGTAAAGGGGTAAGAGCCATAACGAGATTAGAAGGAACACCTATCACTAAAATTCCTGTTCAATTTATGCAATACCATTATTTGTGAAAAAAAAAAATCCTAAAAATAGAGTATGAAACCATTTACCACCAAAAATTTCAAGTCTTTTGTTATCTGTAGAGGTGTATATTAACGGCAATAACAATAAGAGAGAGAAAAAAGAACAACATCAATACGAGAGCAAACTACAGTCGAGGATATTTTAACAAGTAAAAGAAAAAAATCCAGGCAGGACATATAATGAGAAAGACAGATAATAGATGGATAATAATAATAACA
The DNA here is from genome assembly GCF_036898095.1 of Palaemon carinicauda. NCBI lineage: Eukaryota > Metazoa > Arthropoda > Malacostraca > Decapoda > Palaemonidae > Palaemon > Palaemon carinicauda. The sequence goes on from NC_090728.1 coordinate 153,760,004, forward strand.
AAATTGGTCAATACAGATTACAAAAGAAGTAGGGGAAGGAAGAGAAGACGATGGATTGACGAACTAAGAAAGTTTTTGGGTGTAGATGGGCACAGAAAGACCATAAACAGATGCAAGTGGAAGGACATGTCTGAGGTCTTAGTTCTCCAGTGGACTAGTAATGTTGGGGGATGATGATAACGACGATGATGATATTCATGTTAATCTCGTTTCCATAAATTATTACATATCCTTATAAACATTCTATTACTAGGTAGTAGGTTGGCCAGGACACCAGCCACCCGTTGAGGTACTGCTGCTAGATAGTTATGCGGTGCTTTGACTGCCAAGACAGTACCACATTGGATCCTTCTCTCTGGTTACGGTTCATTTCCCCCTTTGAATACACACACTTTGAATAGTGTGGCTTATTCTTTACATATTCTCCTCTGTCATCATACACTTGAAAACAATGAGTTTACCGAACAATTCTTCACGCAAGGGGTTACTGCACTGTAATTGTTCAGGGGCTACTTTCCTCTTGGTAGGAGTAGAAGAAAGTCTTTAACTATGGTAAGCAGCTCTTCTAGGAGGAGGACACTCCAGAATCAAACCATTGTTTGCTCGTCTTGGATAGTGTCATAGCCTCTGTAGTATAGTCTTCCACTGTCTTGGGTTAGAGTTCTCTCGCTTAAGGGGACACTCAGGCATAATGTTCTATCTTATTTCTCTTCCTCTAGTTTTGTTAAAGTTTTAATAGTTTATATATGAGATATTTATTTTAATGTTATTGTACCTAAAATATTTTATTTTTCCTTGTTTCCTTTCCCCACTAGGCTATTTTCTCTGTTGGAGGCCCTGAGCTTATAGTATTCTGCTTTTCCAGCTAGGGTTGTAGCTTAGTAATTAATAATAATAATGATAATAATAATAATATTTGTAGAAGATACAGTATTATATGGCATTTTTATTAATGCGTAAATTATTTGAGAAATTTAATAAGCATCATATTTCTTCTCATATCCCTATTTTCCATCATGTGTCATGTTCATCAAAATAACGTTCCCATAATGCTTTTATGCTATTAATTTCTACAAAGGCTTATTTTTTTCTTTTTCCCCTACCAAATTCCGTCCCGAAATTTCTCTGCAGTCCTAAGCCTGTCTGTACATAAATAATAATACTGTTATGCCATCAGTATCTTCAATTTCGGGAAGGCAACGAAAACAAGTTAATAAACAAATTCAATATTGTTCTACTTCAATGATCCAGCAGCTATCAATCAGCGTGTTTGTTATCCATACAGTATTATTAAAACGTGTATTTTGAAATGGAGACCATTGATGAAGTGGTTTGCATAGTTATTCATACTGCATGTAATTTACGATTCTTTTTATGGAGAAGGCATGTTTAACCGAGATTAACAAATGCTTCGCAAAATTATGTTTTTAATAACAAGAATGAATAAATCGTTTTCTTTGAAAATACACTAAAACCACGAAAGACACAAGAATGAAGATCAAGAATGAAATACAACGAACACTCTTTATAAAACAATGGATTAGTGTAAAAAATCAGGTAATAAATACTGAATTATATGAAAGAACATATACTCTGATTTCATTTACGACGTTGTTTTCTAATGAAGACGTACTCGATGGCCTCTGAAAGATCTACTTTTTTATAATAATAGAGGATAGTAAAGGGTTAATGGAGAACAGGCTAGTGCTTAGGTTCATAGATTTCAATTTGTATAAGATGTAAGTATAGTTCTAAGGATCGATATGTTGCAGAGCTATTCGCTTATCTAAGCCTCTTGATTGTCAAGTTTTCATTTTCATGTTGTTTTGTTGCTACACACACACACACACACACACACACACATATATATATATATATATATATATATATATATATATATATATATATATATATATATATATATATATATATATATATATATATATATGTATGTATATATATATATATATATATATATATATATATATATATATATATATATATATATATATATATATACATATATATATATATATATATACATATATATATATATATATATATATATATATATATATATATATATATATATACATATATATATATATACATATATATATATATATATATATATATATATATATATATATATATATATATATATATATATATATATATATATATATACATATATATATATACATATATATATATATATATATATATATATATATATATATATATATATATATATATATATATATATATATATATATACATATATAGATTTACATATATAAAATTTCGTCCATTGGGCACACCTTCTTAGGATATATTCAATTTTTTGTGGTGTTGCCCCAGTTTGACAATAAGGGTTGGTGGCTAATCCCCGTTGTGTGTGTTGTCTCCAATAACTGTTTTACCCTGCTTTGTTTGGGCTAGGTAGCACTAGAGTCCGACAGATTTAAACTGATAGATTGTTTACATCATCGAGAAAACCACTGTTGCCACTTTTCTCTTGACCTTTAAATCAATCTCTACCTAAACCTCTAGCCATCCCCCTGTGGAGCACTATTAGGCAGTTTTTGACAATACAAATCCTAATCCGGAAATTAGAGATCCCCATTCCATTTGGTTAATACTTTTGATATTTTTTTTTATTTGTTGTGACTTATACTTTAAATTTTTCCATATTGCATTCAATTGTATGATCCTTTTAATGATAAGTAATAAAAATGTCATTAGTGTTCATTATGTCTTAGGGAATTTTTTATTTGCTTATAATCTTGTAAGTAATGTGTCTTCTATTTTATTTTTTATTTTGATATTTTTAATATTTTTCGTCTGTGATGCTATCTCTTTCCTAAACAAGTTTTTTTTAATTATTTTGCATCACACTGCTCCCCATTCGAAGTTTTCACCTATCTTTTGTATTCATCAGGTTATGATTTCTACAAATATCTCATCCTATCTCATATATATTTCTATCTTTAAAGCCTTAATATTCTTTCATATTAAAATTTCATTTCTCTTTATTGGCATTGGTTAACATTTTTGTGACTACATTATTCTTTTATTTATTATAATTTTTACATTAACTTTTGCATATATTGCATAAAATTTGGATGGTGATTATACAACAGTAATTACTACACTCAAATTTGTAAGAATCAAGATCTATCCCACCCTTGTTTAATTGTTCTGATACTGGAAACATAAGATATGAAAATAACTCTCTCTCTCTCTCTCTCTCTCTCTCTCTCTCTCTCTCTCTCTCTCTCTCTCTCTCTCTCTCTCTCTCTCTCTCTCTCTCTCTCTCTCTCTCTCTCTCTCTCTCTTCTGGGTAGTGAATATAAAATGCACTTTATCTATTAGGAGTTTTTATTCTAATTGTTAAGGTAAAACTATAATTTCACTTGTAAATTATGTACAATTTCCCATAAACTTTACTTTGCAATTAGGACAAGATAGTCTTCTAAACGATGATGTACATTCAATGAAAAAGTAATATCAAACTTATGTTCCTGTTATTTCCTTGAAATTGCGGAGCAAAACTGCATTGCTACGTTAACAAATCACTTTGTAATGAAGATAATGACTATTGTTACCCAACAGAAAATAATTCATTATCCAATTATATCTGTTTTGCTGTCTAAAATTATATTTCCATATAAAAGAGGGGTATGAAGAGCATCACATCTAAATTCATATTTGATATTAAATTCGGAACAAAATTCTCAAAGATATTCATCCTAGGTGTTAATAACCGTATATATCAAACCGTTCACGTGGTCACTTCTATTCTCCGCCTGTAAAAAATCTCAGCTATTTTCTATTATAAACAAAGCACCAACACCATCTATTGGCATCTTTTGGAATCTTTGTCCTTCAATTACATTCCGAAAATGTGGGGGGAGGGAAGGTGGTAGACGATTGACATTTTTGTCTTTATCATGTCACTAATATTGTATTTATATTCTAATGCCCTTAAAACTATTTTATTTATCCTATCATTTTTATTATATGCACATTTCCTGCACTATACAATGAAAATAAACCCCCTATTAGTACCCTACACTTTTATTTTCTCCTACACTGATAATATACGACATGAATATGATACTAACAAAATACATTGAAATATAATTCATTTAACAAATAAATGAACATAAATGTCATAAAACACAAATTTTATGAGATATCTGAATAATAATTTCGAATGCTTGAGCCATTAAAGGTACTCGATTCCTCATACTTATATACTTACATTAGTTAATTGTCTTTATATATTGGCAAATCTGAAAGCTTGATTACAGAATAATTTTTTTTTTCGTTTTATTCTATCCAAATACCAAAATTCAATAATTTTAATATGCTGATCATTCTTCAACAAAACAGTAACAAATAAAAATACAAAGATGAATGTACAATTGTATTCAAATGTCACACGTAATGGCTAAAGTACACCGGTAAAAAAATACTTAAAGGAATAGTAAAGGTTTTGACAAAGTATTTCGTTCTTTGTTATTTAAATAGGAGAATAAAAGCATAACACTTAAATCATAATTTGATAAGTATTTCAGCATAAATTTCTTACATATACAACGTATTCTTCCCTAATATTGTTATAAAGACGCATTCTAAATCTTTGTCAGTGGTCAATCATACTCAGAATATATGAGGGAGGAAAGGTAGTGGACAACTGGAATTTTGTTATTTAACGCGCAACCATTAATGTATTTAAACTGTAATACCTCTTACAATGTTTCATTTGCTATAATATTTCATCATAATGATATTCTAAGGCTAAAATAGTATAAAAAAATAGACTTATTTTTAACTACACAGGTAATTGAGTATGAATACCCAAACTTAAAAGAAAACAGGGTGCAATACACATAAATTAACATATAATCGGCCATTATAGTTATAAAACAATCAATTTTAAAATCATGTAGATCACAGATCCATATGATTGATGCTATTAAAGGGTCTTGATTCATGCTACATACCGCGCTTTAGCATATTGTGACGAATCATGAATTGGAAGTCTTGAAAGTTCGATGGCCATTTTGCGTAAACAGGTAATCTTTTCCGTTATATTCCAGCCAAATAATAAAATAAAGCATACATTTAGTATGTTGCTCATTCGCCAACAAAACATACAACGTAAAGAATATGAAGATGATTATACCAATGCATTCAAATTTATTGGGGCAGCAGCTATAGTTCATCAGTAGAAATTCATTTACCTACTAAAATTTACTAAAGGAATAAATAGGGATTTCATATATTGCAGAGTAATCAAAAGAAAGGTGGTATGGCGTATAATTTTCGAGCATCATTAATTTTTTCCCCATAATATCACCGTTTCCTAATATCAACGTGGCGTGAAGTATTAATAAATAAAGGAAGTAATTTTAAAGCTACATGAATAACTAACGATTGATTTTGATTTAACTTCTTTATGTTTCTTTATTTAGTTTGATTTAAAGTTTATATAATTTGAGAAAAATTACATATATGTTAGAGTAATAAACTCGAAGGTATTAGGTATTTCCTATATTATTCTATTCTTATTTCAGGTTGGTAACCTTGACAGGAAGATAATAGGAATTTGAATGCTTTATTTGTTTAGAGAGAGAGAGAGAGAGAGAGAGAGAGAGAGAGAGAGAGAGAGAGAGAGAGAGAGAGAGAGAGAATTCAGTTATTTTCGTGTCATAAGTTTTTGATATCACAACAATTAAAGCTTAGTGGGATGGCTGTTGATTCTTTCTAATAAATCATAGTTAATCAAAACCACTCTGGAAGCAATTATCAAAATAATTCAACTTCATTCACCATAATCGAAGTTAAACCATCGAGGAATCAAATACATTATGGGTCATATACAGTATAGTAGAAATTGGAACATGAGATCAAGGGAAAATTTTAATGGATTATAGAAACATAACAGGCAGGAGTGCGAAGAATTTAAATGACCCTCGCGTTTCAGTTCTAATAAATTTTTCATCAATATTGTGAACTCTTATATCGACAATATTGATATCATTGAAAAAAAGAAAAACTTTTTTTCCGGATAATTTATGCCGTTTAGAAATTAATTCTAATATCATCAACTGGGAAATTATGGCAAAGCTTTGTCAGCTCTCGAATACAAAAGGGCATAATTGGATCAATTTCTTAGCTTCCTCCAAATTGGATTTTTCTAATCCGAAGTATGATATTTGTTCATCCCAACAGCATCATTCATTTCTTACCTAAGACCTAGTTACCAGAATTATATATATATATATATATATATATATATATATATATATATATATATATATATATTATATATATATATATATATATATATATATATATATATATATATATATATATATATACATATATATATATATATATAAATATATATATATATATATATATATATATATATATATATATATATATATATATATATATATATATATATATATGTATATATATATATATATATATATATATATATATATATATACATATATATATATGTATATACATATATATATATGTATATATATATATATATATATATATATATATATATATATATATATATATACATATTTATATATATATATATATATATATATATATATATATATATATATATATATATATACATATGCATATTTATATATATATTTATTTATTTATATATATATATATATATATAAATATATATATATATATATATATATATATATATATATATATATATATATATATATATATATATATATATATACATATATATATATATATATATATTATGTGTGTGTGCATATATAAGTATGTATATACATTTTACATAAATATATTGATATGTATTAAATATACATAAATATATATGTATATACATATATGTATTTTATATGCACACACATGTTTATGGATATATATATATATATATATATATATATATATATATATATATATATATATATATATATATATATATATATATATACATATATATATATATATATATATCTATATATATATACATATATATATATATATATATATATATATATATATATATATATATATATATATATATATATATATATATATATATATATATATATATATAAAGTGGTTTTACCTGAACGAGGTGAGAAGGTTTGCTTTTCGGTATAATCAGCAAAGCTCTACTAATCAGGCCCACCCATACCAGGTTAGTTTGTCATCATCACCACTCTGCACTGGCTAGCTTTGCCCTACAGTGGATTAGAAACGGCAAAATTTGTAGGTGTTGTGGTATATTTGATAAGAATATTTGTTGTATCAGAGTCTCAATTACCCTGATATTGGCTCTATTTTCATAATATTAACATTTTAGAACGTTGCACCTAGAAAATAGTAGTAAGAACGGGATAAGTTAAAAAATCAGTTTTTTTAATACCGTAGAAGTTCAGACTCAGTTGCCCGGAGTTACAGCTTTAATTGTATTTGTGAACGACCGACTTTCCCCCCTCATTTCCATTGTCACTTCCTTTTAACTGCAGTAGATTGAAATCAGTATTTGAAACAACAAGCAATCGATCACTGAGATGACTATAATTTAGTATATTAGTTCATGTCATAAAAAATGATTCATCATTAGGTATAAAGGTTAATTGAAGGACAAGGACTTCTATAATTTAGAATATGTATCTATCCTGTTTTCAAGATCCAGCTTTACACCTCGATGTATTTTCGAGATATACGACCTACTCAAACGAATGGCTCCAATTATAAATGAACTCATGATATATATCGTAGAACAAATTAACGCTTCGACAGTATACTATAATGTAGTCTGTTGTTGATTGCTACGGAAGAAATATAGCATAAAATACAAGACAAATATTTCATTATTGCTGTTTTTCACTTGTGCATCTAGAAAAGTATCGTAATAGCACAAATGCATTCACGTTTTTCATTTAAATAAATGTACTATTTTCTCTTTATTTGAGTTATTTCTTGATTTTGGCTAAAGTTACCGAGAAATCATGAATTTATTTTTATAGTTTGTTGTATAATTCTCAAATATTTTGATCCTTTTTTCCACATACATTATTACTAAATACCACCTATACAGCAATTCTGCCTATCACATGCTACATTATAAATATAGTTTTCGTAATATCCCTCCGATTAGAAGAAATGTTTGTTTTAACAATTTCTGACACAATTTTGTGTTTCACTGAATTTATGTCCCTTGGACTGTCTGATTTGTCACGGCCTTGACACGTACGATTTTGGAAGCCTGTGCATATCTAATTTATTTTAGATCATTTGAATATTTCTTACATTACAATACCATGCCACATTTTAGTTTTAGGGACATGTTTGTATCTATTTATGTTATTTCAATTGAATGTGTCAGACTTGATAAGGCTTTTTACATTCTAATTATGGAGGAAAGTTTGTAACTAATAATATTTCTGTCATTTGAATATATCAGAAAGTTTCAAAAACTTGAGATGGCTTGCATCATTTCAATTTTACTCTATGTTTTGTTTGATGTCCCACATGGGCATTAAGGGTGGGTGGCTACTCCTCCTTGTGTGGGTTGTCTCGAGTTCTGCCCACATTTCTCCTTCCTCACTTTTTGGCCAGTCACTACCAAGGATCAGCTGTCCCGATTACTTAGTCCGACTTTTATTGACAGTTGGATTTTAGTTTTCGCCTTGCTTCCTGATAGTTGTGGAGTGGATGCATAGCGTCATTAATTTTATATAATTTTCAATTTTTGCTAGCGTTACTCCTGGATTATGGGGTGATGAGGGTACCGGCTTTTTTATACAAAGATTGTATAAGTGTTGAATATAGGGTGCCAGTAATAATCCAACAGGACTTATTTAACACACACACACACACACACACACACACACATATATATATATATATATATATATATATATATATATATATATATATATATATATATATATATATATATCTATATCTATATATATATATATATATATATATATATATATATATATATATATATATATATATATATATATATATATATATATATATATATATATATATGTGTGTGTGTGTGTGTTTGTGTGTTTGTGTGTGTGTGTGTGTGTGTGTGTGTGTGTGTATCAAAAGCAATGTCTTCTATAACCCATTCTCTATCCATTCAAGAAACTTATTTTGAGAGCTTGAATATATTGTAGTAAAAAGTCAATATTGAGCAATATAAAAATATTGAAATCGATATGATGTGTAACGATCAGATGTCCTTAGGCTGGAATTCTTTTATTTTATTAGTTTTCAACAGATTTTAAATAATATAATATGTCAATTACGACAAGAAAATTCTTGGATAACAATTAAATCATTTTTACGACGTTGTTCAGATCAAAGAACCACAGCATTCATGATGACCGAATAAAAATTAATAACATTGTCTAAAGGAAAGCTTCACAATAGTGTATTTTACAAAACTATTGCTATATCAATAAGGTTTTCCATTCTTTTTTAAAAAATGAATTATAATTTTTACCGCTCTTATTCAACATCAGAATATAATTCTAATGATAACTGATGTATGAGCAAATAAATCTTATATACCACCAAAAAGAAAATATTCTGTTGAATAATTTAACTGCAAAGATAAGAAAAGAATGGTTTAATATGTACATATTCTCTCAGTATTAACAATAAACAACTTTAAATAAAAGAATCTGATTCCACTTGAAGCTTTGATAATTTATGGTGAATGGATTCGGTTGCACTAATTTCAGGACGCTTTAGAATTGTCTGTTTATGGATTTTAATCAAACTGAAGCTGAGCCAGGTATTGTGCCAGTGATGCAAGGCCATGAGCTAGTAATAACTTATGTAATTACATTTTTTAAAAGCTACTTTAACATTTATTTTCTCTTCCGAATGAAATTAGACTTTTCCATGTTAGTTTTTTGACTGCTCCTTAATATTTGGCTATCGTTTGGAAAATTTCTAATCCACAAATAGAGAACATTTTTAATGTATTAAATTTTCTATAAGATAAAGACAACACCTTTATTCCATTTCATAATAAAACTACATCGTCATCAGAGTTGATTATGCTTTGCAGTCTCAAAATATACTCAAATATTGTACAGGTAAAATATCCCACAAAATACATCTAATACAACTGAAAAATGACCTACCAATATTCCTGATATGGGAAAGGGCTTAATGCATCTGCAACAAAAATGTTTTTAGATGCGTTACAACACAAGAACAGGTCCAACAAGTATTTTCCAATGTAACAGTAGCCTCAATCCTATATTCTGGGTTTATGAAAGAGACAAAGGTTTATTTGTATGACACCGTGAGATCATGACAATCTGTGGGATTCCCTTTTTCCACATATGTAATTTTTCTTGAGAACGGAAAATCATTTTACATCTATAAAGTAAACGCACAAATAAAAATTTCATATCGAATAGCCCTATTCATAAAAATGCGATAAAAAAGATTACATTCTTCATTCCAGTTGAGTTTTGCTTAATGATAATCTCGTTATTTGTAAATGATAAAAGGAAAATCAAGTGGTAAAGACAACTTCGTTTGATAAATGTATATGATACCACCAATCTCTCTCTCTCTCTCTCTCTCTCTCTCTCTCTCTCTCTCTCTCTCTCTCTCTCTCTCTCTCTCTCTCTCTCTCTCTCTCTCACCCCAAGAGAGAAAAAAAGATACATTCACATGCTGGTTTTGTTAAGAAATATGATAATCCTAATATAGATGAGTTAGAGCAAGAAGAAATAAGTTAACATGAAACGACTAATGCTATGACAGCAGGACTAAAACATAACGCCTAATTTTTTTCTGAGGAAAAAAAAAATCAAATCATGGATGGTATTTAGATAACACGTCTAAGATTTTAAGATCCCCTCTACAGGTACGCCGTGCACAACATTGAGTCAATGGTATCCAAGAGAGCATAATTATGCCCTATTTTTAGTGATCCAGATAAGCACAGCTCCCAAGGAGGTATTATTTAGGACCCGAATCCTATGATCAACGGATTTGAAATTGTACAGCTCACCAATTAGTGCCTTAGTCATAGACACAATACATTTGTACTGAACAGGGAATTTCGTTGCAAATTGGGTCCCGAGCACCTACTTTGCGAAATTTATTGTGATATTGTTAATCATTTGGGTTTCAATAATTCATTGTGGTTTTTTGACAATATATATTAATGTGCAGGACCGCTCTATATACGTAAACTCTAAATTTTGAATACTGTAGAATTGAAAAACATTCCATCACTAACTGTTTCAACGTTACTGTTTTTTGTATTGGTGTGTATTTTATTTGCTAATGATGAATTCTTATTATCTCTAAGTGTTTAACTTCTGTTCTAAGTCTTGATGTGTTGCTAGATCGCACTCTCATGTTTTTCTTATCGGGTACTAAGTATCGTATTAGTGATGATGGATAGACCTTATTGAAGTTAAGATTTAATGCCAGATCTTTATGAATTAGTAGCAAGGAGAATATATATATATATATATATATATATATATATATATATATATATATATATATATATATATATATATATATATATATATATATATATATATATATATATTATGCATGTGTGGTGTGTAGATGTGTGGGCAGATACTAGATTTTTTCCGTCTCTTTTAATGTCTCCAACCTCATCATCCTTGTGAGCTAAGGAGGCGGTTTTGGGGGATTATATAGATCTGCCTGCTTAGTCTTTAACCGCCATTGTCTGGCCCTCCCTGGACCTTGCTTGATGGAGAGGGGTTGGGTGCTGATCATATGTATGTATTGTCAGCCTCCAGGGTATTGTCCAATCTTTAGGGCACTGTCCTGTCCCATGCCACTGCCATTCATGAGTGACCTTTAAACCTTTAACTAATTAATTCGTTTTAAGAATATTTGCAGACTATGAAGTAAAATGATAGATGATGAAACTAATATTAGGGCAGGTAATTAGAGGAATAGTGGATAGTAAAAAAAACTTAAATGAATAGTTTTCAAGGATTACTTTTCCAGGTGTGATAAAACATTTTTTTTTTCCATCTTTATTGAAAATATTTCGTGTAACAAAAAAATTTGAACTATTCACCTTCAGAGTTAGATACTGATCTATCTTAAAGTATTTTCCTCATAAATTCTGACCTGAGCATCATTTTCTGTGTTTCCACATCTTTTTTTTTTTTTTTTTTACTCATTTTCTCAAGAAAGATAAAGCCTCATGAGGTACCACCCGAATGGTCAAGAGAGATTGTGTTGATCCGTTGAAAGATGCTCTTGGATTTTCTTTTGTTTACATCCTGAGTCTTTTGGAAGAGTTCTCACTTGGGGAAGGTGTGCAGAGGTAGTTCATTACCCAGAAAGGATTCTTCGTATAGGCTCGAAAATACCTTAGAGAGAGAGAGAGAGAGAGAGAGAGAGAGAGAGAGAGAGAGAGAGAGAGAGAGAGAGAGAGAGAGAGAGAGGGGGAGATGATTTTATAATATAACATACTCTCATTGTAATATAGTAGCAAGTATCTTTGTGATAATTTTCTCCCTCCATGATGATTAATATCTTCGTTACTGGAGTATTGGAAGGTTCAATCTATGATAGAATGCTAAAGACCTTCATACGTATAATTCACATCATTTTCATAAATGAAAACAATATATCAAATAATTGTAATTCTTGTGGACGTTCATCTGTCCCTTTAGAAATCAATTATGATATAGAGGGACCTTTAAGTGACGTATTATTTCACCATTATTATCAATATCATATTATAATCACTTATAATATAGTGGTTTCACATACTTATATAGACCAAGAATAACATTAACGTCTTGAGAGAAACAAAACAAAATGTTTTCCTTGATTACTAAGAAATAATATTTTAATGTTTAGTATAAACTACAATATATCCACCATTACATAAAAATCTGAAAAGTAGTCTAGGTGAGAATTAACTTAGTTTTGGTGAATTATTTTTTTTTTAGTTAAAAGATACACATATATGAAAGTGAGATAATTATTATGTTATAATAACCCTTTTATGTTACCCAAAACTTTTGTTGTTTAGATAAAAGTTAGGATTAATAAACATAAGTACTTGTATATATATATATATATATATATATATATATATATATATATATATATATATATATATATATATATATATATATATATATGTGTGTGTGTGTGTGTGTGTGTGTGTGTGTGTGTGTGTGTCATACGATTGTATATAATAACGACATTTCTTTTTTTTTGTATATGTTATACTTTGTATCTTCGCTCTCCCCTCCCACTGATAGGGATCTGAATAAATATGTCTGTTTTTCTCACTGTTAACTGTTAACAGAACTGGCTTTTGGTTGAACATGAAATTGCCTGTTATGTGTTTATATCCTTTTTGCCTGGACTATATGTATATACAAACTGAAGTCTGTAATAAAGTTACTCAGTTGCTTTCATCGTGCCTTCTTAGTCACAGCCTCTCTCGGGCCATCAAATTGGTGATCACGGAAGTTGACTAGCTCCCCCCCCCCCCCCACCCCACCCCTACCGTCATTGGTACTATGGTGGACTCCACGGAAGTTGGTGCCGCCCCATTGAAACTTTGGTCGTTCGCCAGCGGAGAGGTGTTTGCTTGGTTCCAGCGCGCAGAAGTCCAGTTCCACATCAAGAGCGTGACTTGCACAATCACCAAAGCCGGTTTTGTTCTCGTGGCGATACCCGAGGACACCTTTCCGGAAATATCCGACTGGTTTTTTTGAACAAGGAGACACCCCAATAGCGTATGACGCCCTCAAAACATACCTTCGGCAGCAGTACTTGCCGCCACCAGCTGCATGTATAGAAAAGCTTTTTCAGCTCTCTCAACAACCGTTAGGGGACCAAAGGGCTTCGCTCGCTAGTATTCTGTACTCTAATTTAGGTGAACCGCATGGGAAATAAGCGCTCGTTTGAAGAAAAGCCCTGCCCTGCGGGATTCTGACGCATGGTTTCAGACCGCTCGTGTGAATCGAGCCTTATGCACTGTGTGAGAAAATTCTATTTTTATCAGTAAGAGTCCTGTATAGATAACTAAAATAAAGATTTTATTTATGCGAATATTTATGGTCATTTCCAAATATCCACTGGCTTAAGATATCAGTTTACTCAGCAAAGTTCTTATTGTAAGTATTATTTGTTTAACATCAGTACTTGATCATGTTAGCTTGCATGTAATAGAGATATATCATATTGGGAAGTGTGTTATATCCTTTTTTCATTACTTTATAATTAATGATACTATATATCTGAAGATTGTAGTTGTCATTTAACCAAGCAAATGCTAGTTTGGGCATACTGTCTGGTCAAGCATTTTAAGGCAACATGTCCGTATACATGATTGAGTTTATGAATTTCTGCTTTGCGATCAAAGCATAATGAATATGTATTTAAAAGAAGTTCATATGATATGTGATTCTATAGAACAGAATATATAATATTTATAATATCTAATTTTCATAATATCTAGATTGTTTTTCACATACAAAATCATTGTAGATTCAGTGACATTGTAAAATATAAACCTAAAGTTAGATATGATAACATTGAAATCAATCTCCCCAAAGATAGGTAACAATTCACACTTGATAGATCAGCTGATATTTAACGCCACTTTGTTCTCTGAGATTGTAGATATTTCTATAAGACGGCTTTTCTCGACTAGCTGTCGTAAAAACAGGCTAAGCAGGTATGAAGTACAAAACAGAAATAGTTAGCAAGAATTTCCGCTTCCC
>NC_090728.1:153779831-153784831 GCF_036898095.1 Palaemon carinicauda
GAATGCGTAGTTCAAATCAATTCCACAGCCCTTTAAAATGCTATGCATATCAAGTTAAATTGGATTACAAAAACATTTGTTCAATTCAAGATTATAGTTTAAGAAATTATCCATATTAATTGAATGGCAATCTACATTTCCTGACAAATATTTTTAAACAGTAGTTTATCAAATGACTGTACATCCTGTTTATTGGGAATAATTTAACATACATACATATATATATATATATATATATATATATATATATATATATATATATATATATATATATATATATTTATATATATATATATATATATATATATATATATATATATATATATATATATATATATATATATATATATATATCATTATCAACAATTACTACTATGAGATTCAGGGCCTGTGTAACACGGTTTTTTGGACTTTGCTCCTTATCAAAGCATCGGATGTAGCTGAAAGTTGACATATGTATATTTTACAACCACACACAAATTTTGTCAGCATTATCAATAACCTAAACACAATAGTTTTAATTTTTATAGAGTAAAAATGCTCTAGCCGACGCCATGGCCAGTGATAACGAGCCAAGAGTCGAAAACATTCACTACGTAAGCAATGTAAACACCTTTTGACAAAATTTTGCCCCGCCCATCCACCAGACACCCATTCAACTTCTTCCATCGGCTCTGAAACCCATAACATTCAAGAATGGCTAACAGGATTTGGAATTGCCCCCGTGGTTGCAAAACTGCATTTGTCTTACGACTTACAACTTTATACAGTCAAGAGAAAGCCCGTGGCCATATTTACTATAGCCTGAATAGGTAATTATTCAGTTTATAGTTTAAATCCAATGTTTATAGTCTGATTTGTATTTAGCGTAACAGGATTATAATACTTGTAATGTCATTCAGGCTTTTGAACATTTCTATTAACTATTCACTATGCCACCAAAAGAGAGAGAAAGAGAGGGATTGTATGTAAACAGTCTTTATATAACTATTTTTGTTAAAATAAGATTTTTGTGCTAAAATCTCCATCAGACCAACCGTGTTAGCTATGTTTTGGGCATGACTGCATTTTATAAATAAATCATGAATAGTTTTATGAGTTTTATTTGTACATCTAATGGGAATTTATAGAAGTGAAGTGAACATAATTCATTTATCCTTTAAAATAATTACTACATGTAGCAAAACAAATAGTAGTAAAGATGATAATGCAATGAAGGAATGATACCATACTTTATCTTTAGCTTCAACATCGGCAATAACATACCCAGTTGCCATAATTTGTCAGCTTAATGAAATAACCTATCATCTAAAGTTAAACTTAATTTCTGAGGAGGCCATGGCTTATTGCACAGTGAAAGAATATGACAAAGACTTTATGAATGGCGGAACGATACATAAATGTGGGTGGGGTATTTGTGCTAGCGTAGTAATACTACTGTACTGTAGCAGTAGTGCCGTAACAGTACTATACAAGAATTAAACGTTTAGGCCAACTGCTGGGATCCTTGAGGATCATTTACCACTTCTTACAACTACTCGAAAAATTAGTTTTTATAGCCAGAATTTAAATTTTCTGATCCAACAATGCCCATGATAGCCTTCAGTGTTATCCTGAATTACAACGAGGCCAAAGTGGGTGGAGCCTCGTGAAGTCATCATTCTGACGATAATTACTGGTGAAGGTTTAAAGCCAAAATATGGTACCAGTTATTTATTTATTTTTTTTTCTTTTTTACAGTAAATACGTAGGTAGCTAGACAATAAATAAAAATTACTGGACATTGGATATAGCAGTTATCAAATCAAGCTGGTCTACTACGTTTTTGAAAATTACCAACTAATCCATACACCTTGTCAATCTGATTGTGACCTATAAAGTAGACTGTAATTTCTTAGGAAACTTATTCTGGGAGTTAGACTAATAATCGAAGTGTTTTTGTATTTACTAACATATTTTGTTCGTTTGTTCATTATGACAATTCTCGGTGTAGAGGTTTCAGAGTTCATAAAGGTGTACTGCTTTGCTTTTATTTACACTTTTGTTATTGTTGGCAGAGGTATAGCCTTCGTTACGTATAACCAATCATCGATCGAGAAAGAGAGAAGAAATGCCGTCATAAGTTACGTAACGAGTGCGTTCGAGACCTTTTCTCTGAGTAAGTTGGCCTGTCTTCAAAAATCGTCACTTTTACTTAATAAAGTACCAAATTAATTCAACCTACGTAATGCAGAATATAGTCAAAATATATGTGTAGATATAATGTGCATTCTGAATAAGCGTTATATTTATAAAATTCATAGAAAAAAAGTTATTGCGAAAAAACCGTGTTACAGAGGCCCTGAATCTCATAGTAGTTCATTGCAGAACAAAGGCCTCAGTCATGTCGTTTCAGTTGCGTCTGTTTGTGGTCTTACTATGCCAGTCTATACCAACAAGCTTTCTTAGCTCGTCAGTCCATCGTTTTCTCCTCCTCCCCCTACTTCTTTTGCAATCTTTAGGGACAAATTTAGTTATAATTAATGTCCGTCTATTATTTGTCAATCTCATTATATATCCTGGCCGTGACCATTTCTTTTTCGTACATGTGGTTAGGAAATCATCTACTTTAGTTTGCTCTCGTATTTGTGTTGATCTCTTATTACTATTTCCATTATTATTAGTTCTATAGCTCTTTGAGCTGTACCTAGTTTATGTTCTAAGGTTTTAGTAAGGCTCCAGTTTTGTGACGCACAAGTTAAAATTGGTACGTGTATTTGATTAGATACTTTTCTTTATAGAGAATTGGCATTTTGATTTTCATCATCTTATTTTGTTTACTAAAATCTCTCCATCCCAATCTTATCTTTCTTTTAAATTCCGTCGCATTTCCAGGTTAAACACTCACCATTTGTCCTAATTACGTATATCCATTAACAATCTTCAGGGTTTCGTCTATAACTTTTATTTGTTTTCCCTCTACATTTTCATTGAATATTATCTTAATTTTACTATTATTTATTTTCAGTCTTACATTTCTGAGTTTGTTATACGCATATTCTATCATCTTTTGCAATTCCTCCTATGGTTTACAAAACAATTATGTAATTTGCCAATCTTAAGTTGTTAAAGTAATCCCAATTAATATTAATTCCCATATTTAACCAATCTAACTTTTCAAAAAAAATTTCTAGGCAAGCTGTGAAAAATTTAGGAGAGATGGGGTCTCCCTGCTTAACTCCTTTTCTTAATCGGAATTTTTTCTCTCTATTTTTCCTGTTTTAGTATTCGTTCGTTCGTTCGTAGTGTATTAAAGCCAACACTTCTTGTTGGCACGGGCCTTTCCCTTGGTCGGTCCGTAGGTAGTATTGCTGTACTTCCTTTATAGATATCTTTAATGGTTTTGACGTAAGATTCATCTATTCCTTGTCTTTGAGAGGCTTTCATTATTGCTGAGATTCTGGAAAGAATCAAAGGCTTTTTCATAGTCTATAAATGCCATACATTGTTGTTTGTCATAAGTTGGATAATCACATTGGTATGGTCAGTTGTTGTAATCCACTTTTAAATCCTGTCTGTTCGCTTTGCTTAATAAAGTCTGGCTACCTTCATATTTGACCTAAATTTTCAGTTCTTTTTTGTATCCCATTATGTGAACTAATATGATACATTTTTTCCAAGCTTTAGGTATAGAACATTGTTGCAGACAATTTGTGTAAAGTTCATCCAGTTTTACTACTAAAAAATCTCCTCCATATATTAATAAATCAATTGTTAGACCATCTACTCCTACTGCTTTGCCTGTTTTCATGCTCTTTAAGACTTTCCTTACTTCCCCTACTGTTACGTTTGTTACCGGTTCAGGCGTTTCATTAGTTCTATGAGTGAAATTATTTCTTATACAAATATTGTATAACATTGCATAGAAATCCTCCGAAATTTTTGTTCACTCCATCTCTATTGTGGAGGATATTTCATGTTCATGCTTTACAGCAAACATCTATTCAAGATTTTTTTCGTTAATTTCATGCTTCCTTTCTTTAGTGTTTTCTCAATTTTAATTTAATTGTGCTTACGTATGTCTTGGGTTTTTAATTCGTTTATTATTTGTTTGCATAGTTTGCTTATTCTATTTCATTCCTCCTGGATTTTCCCTCATTTCCAACCATTTCTTTATTAGGCTTTTAGTCTTTTCTAATGGTTTGAAAATGTTTTTAGATTGTTATCCATTTCTTCTTTACCTACTTCCATTTCATCATGTAGTTGGAACTTCCTATTCTATATTACAGAACTAAACTCAATATATTTTTCTCATATTACAGGAGTGTTTATTTTTCTGATTTTTTTTTCTTTAGATGGAGACAAATTTTTCTTTTCTCAATTCTATGATCGCTTGACTTTACCTTGTTTAACAGTTACATCATTAAGTAAATTATTTCTTTTTCACAGCGAATACAATATGTTTAATTTTTCATTTCCCATTTAGTACTTCTCCATTCCCATTGTATATTCCTTTTATTAAAAAAAAAAAAAAAAAAAAAAAGTGTTCATGAGTTTAAGGCCATGTCTAATCTGTCATTCTATGTGCCCACTCCAAATTTATCCAGTGCTGATACTTCTCCCCCACCCTTTTTTTTATCTACTTCAGCACAGAAATCACACCAAAAAATCAAACATGTTTTTTGATAAATAACTCCAAATCTTCATATATATATATATATATATATATATATATATATAAATATATATATATATATATATATATATATATATATATATATATATATATATATATATACACACACACACACACACATATATATATATATATATATATATATATATATATATATATATATATATATATATATATATATATATATATATATATATGTATATCGTGTACCTCTGCGTAAGGATATGTATATGAACCTTGCACTAATTTTAGCTAGTCATCTCAAGTCTCCTCTCAGGAGTTGAGACCGTTGCAAATAGAGTACTCGGACTTAAATAGACAATAA
>NC_090728.1:153797331-153814831 GCF_036898095.1 Palaemon carinicauda
AATCTTTTTCAAGGGGTAACGTCTACTCCGTTTGATAAATCTATATGATCCCCCCCACTCTCTCTCTCTCTCTCTCTCTCTCTCTCTCTCTCTCTCTCTCTCTCTCTCTCTCCGTATAAATGAGTTAGATCAAGAAGAAATAAGTTGGCATGAAACGACTAATGTCATGATAGCAGGACTAAATCATAACGCCTAATTTTTTCTGAAAAAAAAAAAAAATCAGATCATCGATGGTATTTAGATACTACGTGTAAGATTTTAGGATCCCCTCTACAGGTATGGCGTGCATAACATTGACTCAAAGATTTTTATGAGGGCGTTAGCAATGCCCTATTATCAGTGATCCAGATAAGCGCAGCTCCCAAGGATGCATCATTTAGGACCCGAATCCTATGATCAACGGTTTTGAAATTGTACAGTTCACGAAATAGTTTTTAAGCTATAAACACAATTCAGGGAATTGCGATGCAAATTAAGTCTTGAACACCTGCTTTGCGAAATTTATGGTGATATTGTTAATCATTGGGGTTTCAAGAATTGATTGTGGTCGTATGACAATATACATTAATGTGTATAGGACCGTTCTACATACGCAAACTCTAAATTTGAAATAGAATTGAAAAACATTCCATCATCAACTGAATTATCCTTACTCTGGTTTGTATTGGTGTGTCTTTTATTTGTTAATGATAAATTCGTATTATCTGTAAGTTGTCAACGTCTGTTCCTAATTTCTAGATTGAAGTCTTATGTTTTTCATGTCAGGTACTAAGTATCGTATAAGTGATATTGGATAGATCTTATTAAAGTTTTCAGATTTAATGTTAGATCTGTATGTATTAGTAGCAAAGAAAAAAAAAAAAAAAATATATATATATATATATATATATATATATATATATATATATATATATATATATATATATATATATATATATAAACATATGTATGTATATATATATATATATATATATATATATATATATATATATATATATATATATGCATATATTTACATATATATATATATATATATATATATATATATATAAATATATATATATATATATATATATATATATATATATATATATATATATATATATATATATATATGTATATATATATATATATATATATATATATATATATATATATATATATATATATATATATATGCATATATATATATACATATATATATACATATATATATATATATATATATATATATATATATATATATATATATATATATATATTTGTATATATACATATATATATATATATATATATATATATATATATATATATATATATATATATATATATATATATATATATATATATATATATATATATATATATATCCAGTACATGTATGCATGTGTGTAGATATGTGTGAAGATACTATTTTTTTTAGTTTGTAGTTATGTCCACTACCTCACCATCCTTGTGATCTAAGGAGGGGGTTTTGAGGGATTATATAGGTCTGTATGCTTAGTCATTAGCAACCATTGTCTGGCCGTCCCCGGTCCTAGATAGATGGAGAGGGGTTGGGGGCTGATCATATGTTTGTATTCTCAGTCTCCAGGGTATTATCTTATCTCTAGGGCACTGTCCTGTCCCTTGCAGATACCATTCATGACTGACCTTTAAACCTTTAAAAAGAGATGAAATGTTTATCCTCCAAAGCTAGATCTTTATCATAAAGAAAAAAGATTATTCCTTTTTCCAGCAAAAGTATTTCACATTAATATCATAAACTGATCTCACATTTCGAATAATTAATTGGTTTTAAGAATATTTTCAGTCTGTATTATAAAATGTTAGATGATGAAAATAATAATAAGGCAGGTAATTAGAGGAATTTTAGATAAAAAAAAACCTATATGAATAGCGTTTAAGGAATATTTCATCAGTTGTGATGGAAAAATAAGTTCTTTTTCATTCATATAGAAAATATTTCGTGTATCACACAAGGTATTATTCACCTTCAATGTTAGATACTGATCTGTCGTCAAGTATCTCTTCTACTTTTTTTTTTATACTCAATCTCTCAACAAAGATCAGCCCTCATGAGGTACCACCCGAATGGTCAAGAGAGATTGCGTTGATCCGTTGAAAGATGCTCTCGGATTTTCTCTTACTTATATCCTGAGTCTTTTAGAATAGTTCTCACTTGAGGAAGATGTGCAGAGGCGGTACATTTTCCAGAAAGGATTCTTCTTATAGGCTCGAAAATACCTTAGAGAGAGAGAGAGAGAGAGAGAGAGAGAGAGAGAGAGAGAGAGAGAGAGAGAGAGAGAGAGAGAGAGAGAGAGAGAGAGAGATGATTATGTAATATAACATACTCCCATTATACTATAGTTGCAAGTATCTTTGTGATAATTTCCTCCCTGCATGATGATTAATATCTTCGTTACTGGCGTTCATTCGTCCCTTTAGAAATCAATTATGATATTGAGGTACCTTTAAGGGGCGTATTATTTCACCATTATTATCAATATCATATAATAATCACTGATGATATTGTGGTTTCACATATTCATATAGACCAAGTATGTCATTAACGACTTGAGAAAAACGAAACAAAATGCTCACCTTGATAACTAAGAAATAATATTTTAAAGTTTATTATAAACTACATTCTGTCCACCATTACATGAAAAGCTAAAGAGGAGTCTTGGTGAGAATTAACATAATAATGGTAATTTATTTTTTCTAGTAAAAAAATACACATATATGAAATAGAGATAATTACTAAATACCATTTTACCTTACCCCGAACTTTTGTTATTCAGATAATAGTTAGGATTAATAAACACAAGTACTTATATATATATATATATATATATAATATATATATATATATATATATATATATATATATATATATATATATATATATATATATATATATATATTTGTGCATGCATATACGGAAATTTTTATACACATTTAGTATCCACACACATTTACTATCCATATTGATATATATACAGTATATATAATATATATATATATATATATATATATATATATATATATATATATATATATATACTATATATATATATATATATATATATATATATATATATATATATATGTATGTATATATATATATATATATATATATATATATATATATATATATATATATATATATATATATATATATATATATATATATATATATATATGCACAAATATATATATATATATATATATATATATATATATATATATATATATATATATATATATATATATATATATATATATATATATTATATATATATATATATTATAATGCTATTATCTTCAACAGTAAGCCTGTACTCCCTTTCATTCTTTAACACAAAAGTAGTACATAAACATGATACAGAAAAACCTTTACTGCAGTGTCTTCTACCTTACCCCTTTATCCCCTTTAATAGAAATTCCGTATTCCTAACTATAACTGTAATCATCATTATCACTCCACTCAGTTTTGCTCATTGTCATCATCACTTTAGTTCCTTTTATTGCGGGACCCTGACAGAGAAGTAAACATTAATTAGAGTAGCATTATAACTTAGTTAAACTTATCAAAAGTCTTCTGAAGATGCTAAGAAATATTTTTAGCCAGTGTACAAGTCATCAATTAAGCTAGAGGCTTTTCTTAAATTTTTCTCAGTAAAGTACATTTTTGGTCTCCATATCTTTCCTCATTTAGAGGAAATTTTCATTTTGGGTAGGATTCTCAGCGGGCTTCTCAAATAGCATTTGCTTTCAACATTTGCATCTAGATATCGCTTTTTACCGGCTTCCGTCAGTGGAAAAAAAAAATTGTTTCACTTAGTGGATGTTACTATAAGGAGAATTCATGGGGGGGGGGGATGTGCTTATAAGATATTTTATTATGGATGGTAAGATTTTGTGCGGAATTGAGGAGAAAACCAAATGGCTTGCAGGATATAGTTGAGATTTGTGACGAAATTGAGTAATGAATAATAGAACAAACAGAGCTGTTTAGTTATTTCATTGAAAATATTGTTTGCAAACAATCAATAAACTATGAAAAACAACTAATAAAGAATTTAAAAGTTGACAGTTGCAGAAATTTAGCTTTTCCAACATTTTGTGGAATTCTGGGTTTAGATTTTTTATTTAGTGAATAATTATCATCCAAACAGAACCTATAGTAAGAAAAAAGTAAGTTTTTTAAAACCTAAAGAATATATGATAAGTTTCTTGAGTAATCTAAAAGCGTAGAATTTATTGTTTCTTTTTTAATTATATAGAGAAAAGTTGACAAATGAAGTTAGCTTCGCCGTGATGGAATGTTGAACACAGCTTAAAAAAGTTGTAGTTATGAAACAGGAATAAGCTCACGAGAGTCTTAAAAATGCTGTGGAATCAACACCTTTAGAGAGAGAGAGAGAGAGAGAGAGAGAGAGAGAGAGAGAGAGAGAGAGAGAGAGAGAGAGAGAGAGAGAGAGAGAAAGAGAGAGATGATTACGGAATTATTTGATCCTTATTTTAGAAGGAAGTTAAAGACATGAACAGTAAAGGCATGTAGAAGGCGGAAAATGTATCCGCCGAAAAGACGTCTAAGAATTAATAAGGCTCTTTTTAATCAGTATGAAAAAGATGGTTGATAAAGTGAAATGGTTTTATGAAAGGCTTAAGATTCGTTCAATTAGTAGTGTAAAATTAAAATATTGAAAAAATTTAAAATAATCACTAAATTAGAAATGAAGCCTCATGTCCGAATATATCTTTCGAAAATAATCCACGAAATCATCCATGTTTGATTCCTGATAAGAAGGTAAAATTTCTTACGACTAAATTATGAGAAGCTTAAATTATAAATTATAAAGAATATGGCTGCTAGAAGACCATTATTTTTAACTTTGAATAAACTGGTAATATTCAAATGCCCTATTGATACAGATTTCTAATATGCAGTCTTCTTTCGTAAATCTTTTAAGAATATTTTGTGGGTAAAGTTGTTCTTTGAGCCATAATATTTTATCGTATGGTCTTTGATAATTAAAAGTTTACTTAATCTAGAAAATATCACCCCTCAAAAAAACCCGATAGTATTACAGTTTAAAACCAGAAAAGCACTCTGAGACTGCAGACCTCCGCCACGGCGCCGTATTTCTCGAAACTAGCATGTTTTTCCCAGAATCAGTTAATCATTCCAAGCTCTTTACATAACAGTTCAAAATCCAAAAAGTTTCATTACTTTACGGTTAAAATTGTGGCCGTATGGTTGATGACCGAAATTTGACCAGTTGCTTGACTTTGACCCTGAACTCGAACATGACCTTAGCATGTATTACTTGGCGTGGATTTTCATACACTCAAATATGAAACAAGTTTGAGGTCTCTACGGCAACGATGTTCAAAGTTATGTAAGGCTGCTTGACACCAGCGATTTGAAACCATGCGGTTGCAACTGCACAGTTTAATGAGGCTCCTTACTCGCTGCGTGAGATAACTGTGGGGCAGAATTACCGGACGGTAGTGATTTCCAAGCAGCATGCACTGCTGAGGGTGGGCGTTCTTCTTCTGCTACTATTTTTCAGAGGTTAATATGGATAGTTTTATTATTATTATTATTATTATTATTATTATTATTATTATTATTATTATTATTATTATTATTATTATTACTTAAGGGATACTGAACGAAATAAGAGCATGATTGTACTAGTGATTGTTTGCTTTTTCTTATATGTTACACAAGATAAATAGTATCCAATCTTTTAATATCGATTGACAGAGAGAGAGAGAGAGAGAGAGAGAGAGAGAGAGAGAGAGAGAGAGAGAGAGAGAGAGAGAGAGTGTTATCGATGTGTTTTGTGATGATACCGTCATGTTAAATGTAATGCGGATTATTGCTGAAATAATAGTTATTATCATTTTCATTATTATTATTATTGTTATTATTATTATTATTATTATTATTATTATTATTATTATTATTATTATTATTAGTAGTAGTAGTAGTAGTAGTAGTAGTAGTAGTAGTAGTAGTATTTCTATCATCATCATTATTATTATTATTGGGTTGGTCCACCATTTACGAGTTGCTCATTTTTACCACCCTATTTATTACATACATTACACAAAGACTATTTTCTCCTTCACGTTCTCCATCTCGAACAAACACCGATAGGCTAGTATTCTGTTCTCTGATTCAGGTGAACCGCACGGGAAACAACCGGTCTTGTGAAGACATGCCCTGACCTGCAGGATTCTGACGCACAGTTTCAAACCGCTCGTGAATCGAGCCTTATGCAATGTGCGAGAAAATTCTGTTTTTATCAATATGAGTCCTGTATAGATAACTAAAATAAAGATTATAGAAGAATAATCAAAACATTAAATTAATATAACTATGTATAAGATTCTTCATTACTATATATAGTCGTTTTGCATTGTTTGAGCAATTCACTGACCATCAAGATTGATTCCTTATAAAGGAACAATTCTCGCCGTTGAGATTCATAAGCTTTGCTAAATATGTATTTTACTTATGTGAATATTCATTGTCATTTCCGAATATCCACTGGCTTAAAATATCAGTTCACTCAGCAAAGCTCTAATTGTAAGTAGTAATTGTTTAGCACCAGTACTTAATCATGTTAGCTTGCATGTAATAGAGATATATCATATTGGGAAGTGTGTTATATCCTTTTTTTTTTCATTACTTCATAACTAATGATACTGTATATAAGAAGATTGTAGCAAGGTTTTAACCAAGCAAATGCTATTTTGGGCATACTGTCTGGTTAAGCATTTTAAGGCAACGTGACTGTGTACATGAGTGAGATTATGAACTTCTGCTTTACGACCACAGCATAATGAATATGTATTTCAAAGAAGTGTATATGATATACGATTCTATAGAAGAGGATATGTAATTTTCATAATATCTAAATTGTTTTTCACTTAAAAAAATCATTGTGAATTCAGTGACAATGATAAATATAAACCTAAAGATAGATATATCATTGAAATCATTCTCATCAAAGATAGGTAGCAATTCACACTTGATAGATCAGCTGATGTTTAACGCCACTTGGTTCTCTGAGATTGTAGATATTTCTATACGACAGGTTCTCTCCACTAGCTGTCGTAAAAATAGGCTAAGCAGGTATAAAGTACAAAACAAATATTTAGTAAGAATTTCCGCTTTCCCTACGAGAGTATTTGCAATTTCCAGTTGCAATAAATCATCAATAAGCGAGTTTTACTCAGGGTACATTGATAACCTGAATATCCTAGATGCATTAGTCTTTCTTTAAATAGTTCACGTGTGGGTTTAATATGAGAGTATCTCATAGGAGTTAATTCGAGTATGATAATTTAATATCATGGTAGAAATAAACATGGGAATCTTTGCAGAGAGAGAGAGAGAGAGAGAGAGAGAGAGAGAGAGAGAGAGAGAGAGAGAGAGAGAGAGAGAGAGAGAGAGAGAGAGAGAGAGAGAGTTTTAAACCAATGAACTATGGGTCTGATGATTGTGACAGATCTGAAAATTGTACGAATCAAGGACAAGCTCCCCCAGGTTATCAAGTCAAATTGACACTGAAGAGATATGATAATGAATATTAGTAATGATGGTGAAAGAAAAGAAACTGTTTTATATTTAACACCGCATTTATTGATTGATAGTACTATGAGAGAGGCAATGAGTTAGATAGTAGGTGACATACTTAATGTGGCCGGAGTCCAACCTCTTATATGGTAGAAAGAATGAGTGCCTATAAATATGAAAGTTGGAACCAATCAAGGAACCTTTGTGCCACCTCTATTTAAAACTTAATTTTTCGAAATATCTTAGTTCTCTAACGTGGTGAAGAAAATGGTAGTGACAGTAGACGCATTTATAATGGTAGGACAAAAACTGAAAAAAAAAAAAATTAGAATACTTATGAATATTGGTGAAATTTCGGGTGGCAGGTTGGTGAAATGATACTCTGTGTAGATGAAAAAAGTATGAAATGGGTTTAATTGTAACATCCTAGAGTTTGTCGAAAAAAAAGATTGAAAGGTTAATAATCTATGTGTTTCAACATATTGATGTGTAGATTACTGTATTCTATTTCGTGTGAAGCAACTAATTTGAAAATTATCTACAAAAACGTTCATACCCAACTGACCAAGTGACCTAGCAGTGTCGTGCTGGTACGGGCTTTTTCTGCCACCTATATGTTAGACCACCTGCTTTGCTTGTTAACATGCCCTTTAATGCTTTCTTTACTTCCCCTACTGTTACGTTTGTTACCGATTCAGGTGTTTCATTATCTCTATGGGTAAAGTTATTTCTTATATAAATATTGTATAACATTGCATAGAAATCCTCCGAAATTTTTGTTCACTCCATCTCTATTGTGGATAATATTTCCATGATCATCCTTTACAGCAAATATCTATTGGCGCCCAGATTCAAGAATTCTTTTCGTTAATTTCAGGCTTCCCTTCTTTAGTGTTTTCTCGATTTTGATTTAATTCTGTTTACGAATGTCTTGGGGTTTTAGTTCTTTTATTATTATTTTTTTTTTTTACAAAGTATGCTCATTCTATTTCATCTCTCTTGGATTTTTCCCTCATTTCCAATCTTTTCTTTATTGGGGTTTTAGTCTTATCTGACAGTTTTCCTTGATTTGGGGCTGATTCCAATACCAATTTTGTTATTTTATTGGTCATGTCTTCTTTACTTGCTTCCAGTTCATCATGAAGTTGGGACAACCTATTTTATATTGCTGAACTAAACTCAGCATATTTTTCTCTTATTACAGGGGTGTTTATTTTTCACATTCTTTTTTTCCTTTAGATGTAGACAAATTTTTCTTCTCTTAATTCTATGATCCCTTGACTTTTTTAACAGTTACATTTTAAACTAAATTAATTTTTTTCACTGCAAATACAATATATTCAATTTTTTATTTCTCAATTAGTGGTTCTCTATTCCCATTGTTTATGTTTCTTTTATTTAAAAAAAGTGTTTATGATTTTAAGGCCATGACTACTCTGCCATTACTTGTGCTTACTCCAAATTTATCTAGTGCTAATTTTCCTCTTTTTTTTTCTACTTTGCGATGGAAATCGCCCTAAAATAAGAAATGTTTTTTTAGTAAATAAAATCTTTATATGTGTGTATGTATGTGTGTATATATATATATATATATATATATATATATATATATATATATATATATATATATATATATATATATATATATATACATACATATATATATATATATATATATATATATATATATATATATATATATATATATATATATATATATATATATATATATATATATATATATGAGTATGTATTATGTACATGTGTGCAACAATATGTATATGAACCTTGCACTAATTTTAGCTAGCCATCCTAAATCACCACACAGGAGTTGAGACCGCGGCAAAAAGAGTAGTCGGACCTGAATAGACAATAATAAAAAAAAATTCACTTGCATATAATACAGTATATTATGTAAATGGCCTAAAAACACTACCACGAGGAACTTCAAGATTGTATGCCTATAGTTATTATATTGCCTAACCGGTACTAGTATTTATACTTTATCTGTTAGAAATTTAATTTGTTTTCATAAAATGGTCCAACTAATCCAATCTCTTCAAGTTTGAAAACAATGGTCTCATGATTAAGGAAACTAGGAGCAGCTCTAAAGTAAAAACTATTCATACCAACTCCAATACCAAATTAAAGGAATGTTTTTAATTTTTGTACATTGCATGAAACAATTGATATTCACAAATGTTCTCTTGTTGCGTTCTATTGTTTATATAAAAACATCTTGTTCAATATATTTCTGATTATATAAAAACATATTCATCATATTACTCTCTAGGGTAAATAATCAATTGCGTATAAATGTTTCTGTTTGAACAAAAATCTAATTTTTATATTATATTACAGTATGGAATTAATCAGTATTACCAGCTTTGTGGGATACATTTTATTTCTTAGATACACATTCAATTACATTTCGATAGATTTGTCAGTAACGAAATTGCATTTATCATCAAAAGAGTCACTGCATTATTTTTATATGTTTAAAGCATTATTAATGTGTGCGCCCACTTAACTCGTGCTTAGACTTTTTTATCATTCAATACGTTTTAGAAAATAACTTTAAAAAGTTACATTTATTTGTGTTTTTGGACAAAGAGAATGATGTTAGAACCATGTTATCAGGACAAAACATATAGAAAGCAAATGAAAGTTCTGTCTATATTCAATTGCGTCAGGTAGTTAATTATTGAACGATTAATTTCAGGCTTTCTTTACTCCAAAATGTCTTTAAAAATTTGTCAAATTAGTCGTGTTTTTACTAATTATATTCTGATTTCAGCTTTCTTATGAAAAGAAATTTTTAGCATTTGAAACTTTCATCTCATAAGTTTCAGTTCCTTCAAAGGAGGCAAATATAACTTTATAAAAAAGGATTTTGTTTAGTCTATTGAACGAAAAATGCAATTTTAAGACATCTAGAGTTTTTATGATGAAGAGTAAAAATTCTAATTGTCATGTCTTGATATGTTGTGGTAGTGTGTAGCAAATATAGAAGTTACTTTTAAATTTTAACAAATAGGAGGAAACTTCTGTCTGACCAAGAGGATTTAATGAATCAATTTTTTTTCTCAGATATCGGCGAGAAAAAAATTCAAATCGTTCTAAATTAGTATTAAGTGCCGAAAAAAAACTCCTTACAAAGACTGGTAAAAAACTGAATAATTTATATCTTTTACTTCCTTCCATTAAAACACCTGGAGTAAGACTAGTACTTTATCATTACCGTTTTCTTCTCCTCAATTAACTTTGCAGTCATAACCTTATTTCACTAATACCTGCAAGACTTTTAACATGAATATTATCATCGTCATCATCATCATCCCCACCATTACTAGTCCATTGCAGAACAAAGAACTCAGACATGGCCTTCCAATTGCATCTGTTTATGGTTTTTCCGTGCCTGTCTACAACAGCAAACTTTCTTAGTTCGTCAATCTGTCATCTTCTCTTCCTTTCCTACTTCTTTTGCAATCTGTATTGACCCATTCTGTTATTATTATTGTTGATCTATTATCTGTCATTCTCATTATATTTCCTCCCAGTATTCATTTCTTTTTGTGGTTAAGATATCTTCTACTGTAGTTTTCTCTCGTATAATGTTGCTCTTTTTCTGTTTCTTAATTTTATTTCCGTCAATATATTTCTATGCAAATAACAAAAAGCTTAAGATTTCTGGTGGTAAATGGTTTCATACTTCATTTTTTTTTCACTCATTGAAGTAATGTTATTGCATAAATTGAACAGGAATTTTAATGATAGGCGTTCATGCTAATTTGGTCATGTCTCTTTTTACCTCTTTACTTTACCTCTGCTAAAAATGAAAATAAGAATAGAAACTTCAGCTAACGCTACTGCTCAAAAAAAAAAAATAATAATAATAAATAAATAAATAAATAAACAAATAAAAAAAAAAATTTCATAATGTAGCTTGTTTAATTGCTTTTAGATATATGCTATTCTACATTCGGTCTATTATCATATATAAATGTTGCTGAATGGATGAAAGTAAATAATAACAAGTGATAATTCAAAAGCATTTTGGGGGAATTAGAATTATATGATCGGTAATCATTTTTTCTCCTAGAAAAAAGTTATAATAGTGATGTTATAATTAATCTTTCGTCTCTATCCCTCTATCAAATTAACTGAGTAGATTTCATATGGTAGTTATTGATTGTCATATATCGAAGTACCCTTTCCTAACTTGTACATAAATATCAGTAATTGCTATATACCGGAAAAATAATGTTAGAGATGGTGATATGCATCGATTGAATATCCTCATCAAATAACTATTAATCATCTTTTCCCCTGTCTCATTTTATTTAAAACTCCACTTTCCTTTAATCTATTACTATATTTCCGAAAGATCTTCTCATGGGTTCGTGGTTGAATTAATACGTTATTTTTACGCCAACAAAGTATATCAGGGGGATAATGAAGAATGGAAGTCTACATTATTTACTAAATCTATATATCCTATCGTTTGATTATATCAATTTCAATTTGAAATTTTAAAAACAAAACATTATACTTGATCATTTGTTTTTTCAATAAAGATCGTAAACCTTAGTAATGATTGATCTATATATATATATATATATATATATATATATATATATATATATATATATATATATATATATATATATATATATATATATATATATATATATATATATATATATATATATATATATATATATATATATATATATATATATATATATATATATTATCACGCCCGAAAGTATTTTCGTTCGTTCATTTATATATTTATCTATTTATTTATTTTTTTGCCCACGCAGTCGTATGTTTGCTGCTTGTTGGTAACTGGGTGTTGTTTGCTTGTTATTTATTTTGCAGTCGTTAAGGAGGGTAGTTATAATCGAACAATTTCTTCCTTTCCATGATGACGTGGAAGCAGAGAGACTTCTTTTTCGGGAAAAGCCCAAGTTTGGGGTCAGTGATCCTCTGAACGCTAGAGAGGTTGGGATTGCCTCTGAGAGGTACTTATCTACTGAGAGCAGTGGATTTGCCTTGGATCGCTGCAATGGTGTGTAGCTGTTAGTGCCCTTTATTAGACATCAACGCCTGTCTTTGAGTCTTCAGCACCTTATACCACTGTCACGCCCGTTTGATCATTCTTTCGCTGCTGATGCATGGATGTTTACCTTCGAAGAGCTGCTGTGATCGAGTGTTTTTATCAAGTTCTCGATTGGAGGATTACAACACCTTTTAATCTGCGACGGACACATTACGAACACGGGAGAGGATATCAGCCTTGAACAGCCCCTAAAGACAATTCAGATTTATCACCTGGTCCCTCATGTTTATTACTGCAACTGCAGCGCCGTTGATGATACTTTACGAGAAGTGAAGTATTGGTATTAGTAACTGTCCTCCATTTTTTTTAGAACTGCAATTAACATTAAGAACACTTCATTACAAAGGAGCATCAAGTTTACGCTGCAGTGACCTGAAACTTACTTCGGTCCAAATATTATTTAATTATTTTCTTTTTCTTTTGTAAATAAATATTTATATTTCCTTTTTGTATCATACTCCCTCGTTGTCCTTTGCCATCATTGTTTATGAACTATAACTGGTTGTTAAAGGTACTTAAGGTTGTACAAAATACTATTTTTTTTTATGTAACGGTTTTATGCAAATTAGAAAGAACCTGCTTTAATATAAAACGTTAATGTTATTAATTAAGTCGTGACAATATATATATATATATATATATATATATATATATATATATATATATATATATATATATATATATATATATATATATATATATATATATATATATACATTTTCATAGATTAAATTCAGAATTTTTTTTTGTTATCTTATGATAAATGAATATGATATTGCTTAAATCTTGATGAAAAAAAAAAATAAAAATAAAACATGTATCACAAATCCCATGAACTAGGCATAAATAGTATCTGCATTGCTTTTCAGATAATGCATCATTTCATAAATGTTTCACTTATGGACTTTGGGTCTGAATCAATCGCATGACCTAAATTCAGCACTAAAGAAGAACATGATTGGCATCTCGTTACCAAAATGTAACTTAGCAACTTTAATTTGATGATACCTGATTTGGAGGAATTTGAGACTCACTATCATGGAAACAAATGAAAGTACAAGAGGGTTAATGGGAGTTAGTTTATCTGAAAGTCATCGATTGAAGAACTAAAAATAGAATATAGATTCTTAGAAATTATAGTCTGCAAAACACTTTGTGTGCAAAAATGAATATTGTGAAAAGTATATCATGATGGTAACCCGAGTTACCAAGTCAATAGCAACATTAAAATCTGTAAATATTGCAATTAATGAAAAATTCTTAAACAGTAACGTTAAGAAATATTTCAAGTTTTTCCATAAACAATGAGACCGAAAGAAAACTTGTAGAAAACTAAAACCCAAATATCTTTCGTGAGAAAAATCAAATTTTAGGAGACTAGTGCTAAAGATTCCGGTCGTTTTCAAGTGATACTGATTGGCTTTATGAGTTTGGCCGACAGGAATTTTTCGACAGCATTTTTCTCATGACAGGAATTCAACCTAGATGCAAATAGCACTAAGAAAATGCAACGGTGAGAAGTTTGAGCAACTTCACGTACAGGAAATATACTCCTCTATCCAGGAAGACAGAAATGGAGATTTCGCCCAAAAACTCTGCAGAATTTTTCTTGAAAAGAACAATAAGAATATGATTTTTTTTTTATAGAAACAAATTCTTTGACAAAGCATATACTAACGAATATCCTCATTATCGGTATTGGAAACCTAATTCCCAGTATCACACTGATTTTTGTGTACTTAGTAGAGTATATCACGAAGCATGATAATAGCTACAAATTGAGAGATGTAAACTCTCTCTCTCTCTCTCTCTCTCTCTCTCTCTCTCTCTCTCTCTCTCTCTCTCTCTCTCTCTCTCTCTCTCTCTCTCTCTTATATGCACAAATTCATGTACAACAACTCTTTCAAATGCTTATTCGAAACAATAAGTTTAATGGAACAATATTTTACTTCATTGATATAGAAACTGTTATTTTTATATTTAACAGTAAAATATGATAAATAAATCATACATCATGATTCATTCTCAATTTAGATTAAAATTAATCCTTTTTTTCGATTCATTGGTAAATAATTTAGATGGGAGTCAAGTTATCGGTAATGATTTTTTAATTATATATGCTCGGGTTCTAATTTCAAATTACTTTGAGTTGTAACTTATAAAGATTTGAAATTTTGATGTCTCTCTACAAATCATCATAATTCAATATGTCATATATCAAAATACCATCAAAGGAAGCACTATTTACTGTCGTTTCCATGAATTATCACATATCCTTATAAACATTCTATTACTAGGTAGCAGTTTGGCCAGGACGCCAGCCACCCGTTGAGGTACTACCGGTAGATAGGTATAGGATCCTTTGAGAGTACCACATTGGATCCTTCTCGATGGTTACGGTTGATTTTCCCCTTTGCCTACACACACACTGAATAGTTTGACTTATTCTTTACGTATTCTCCTCTGTCCTCATACACCTGACAACACTGAGTTTAGCGAACAATTCTTTTTCACCCAAGGGGTTAACTACTGCACTGTAATTGTTCAGAGGCTACTTTCCTCTTGGTAAGGGTAGAAGAAACTCTTTAGCTAGGGTAAGCAGCTCTTCTAGGAGAAGGACACTCCAGAATCAAACCATTGTTCGTCAGTCATAGACAGTGTCATAGCCTCTGTAGCATGGTCTTCCACTGTCTTGGGTTAGAGTTCTTTTGCTTGAGGGTACACTTAGGCATACTATTCAATCTCATTTCTCTTCCTTTTGTTTTGTTAAGGTGTAAGTAGTTTATATATGAGATATTTATTTTAATGTTACTGTACCTAAAATATTTATTTTTTTTACTTGTTTCCTTTCCTCACTAGGCTATTTTCACCGATGGAGGCCCTGGGTTTATAGTAATCTGCTTTTCCAACTAGGATTGTAGCTTAGTAATTAATAATAATAACAATGATAATAATTATATTATTTGTGAAAGATACAGTATGATATGGTATTATTGTTAATGAGTAAATTATTTGATAAATTTAATGAGCATCATATGTCTTCCCATATCCCCATCGTGTGCCATGTTCATGAAAATAACATTCCCAATTTTTTTTTCCCATACCAAATTCCGTCCAGAAAATTTGTCTGTAGCCGTAAGCCTGTTTGTAAATAAATAATACTACTGTTATG
The DNA here is from genome assembly GCF_036898095.1 of Palaemon carinicauda. NCBI lineage: Eukaryota > Metazoa > Arthropoda > Malacostraca > Decapoda > Palaemonidae > Palaemon > Palaemon carinicauda. Next base: position 153,813,229 of record NC_090728.1, read on the forward strand.
CCAATTTTTTAAGTCCGGGAAGGCAACGAAAACAACTAATAAGCAAACTCATTATCGTTCTACATCAATGAGCCAGCAGCCATCAATCAACGTGTTTGTTACCCATACAGTATTATTAAAACATGTATTTTGAAATGGAGACCATTGATGAAGCGGTTTGCATAGTTATCCATACTACATGATATTTCCGATTTCAGTTATGAAACAAAGAGTAACAAATGCTCCGCATTATTAGGTTTGTAATAACAATAATGAATATTTCGTTTTCCTTGAAAATACATCAAAACCACGAAAAACTTTAGAAACAAGATCAGGAATCAAATACAACGAACTCTTTATAAAACAATGGGTTAGCGTTAGAACCCAGGTAATAAATACTAAATTATATAAAAGAACATATACTCCTAATTAATATACGACGTTGTTTTCTCACGAAGACGCACTTGATGGACTCTGAAAGATCTACTACTATATATGAATAGAGGATAGTAAAGGGTTAATGGAGAACAGGCCAGTGCTTAGGTTCATAGTTTTCAATTTGTGTAAGATGTTAGTATAGTTTCAGGGATCGATATGTTGCAGAGCTATTGAGGTTTATTACTCCTTTTTTCTTATCACTAGCTTATCTAAGATTCTTGATTGTCAAGTTACTATGTTTTTGAAACCTTTGAAAAATCAATTTTTATATTGTTTGGTTACTATAAACTTACAGGCGCTTGTGCGCGCGCACGCACACACGCTCACACACACACACACACACACACACACACACACACATATATATATATATATATATATATATATATATATATATATATATATATATATATATATATATATATATATATATATACATACATATATATATATATATATATATATATATATATATATATTAATCAATTGCTAAGATACAACCCTAGTTGGAAAAGCAGAATGCTCTAAGCCCAGTGGCTCCAACAGGGAAAATAGGCCAGTGAGGAAAGGAAACAAGGAAAAAATAAATATCTTAAGAATATTGAAATAAATATCATAAAAACTTTAACAATACATAGGAAGAGAAATTAGATAGAATAGTGTGCCCAAGTGTACCATCAAGCAAGAGAACTATAACCCAAGATGATGGAACACCATGGTACAGATGCTATGGCATTACCCAAGACTAGAGAACAATGGTTTAATTTAGGAGTGTGCTTCTCCTAGAAGAGCGGCTTACCATACCTAAAGAGTGTCTTTTTCACTTGTCAAGAGGAAAGTAGCCACTGATCAATTACAGTGCAGTAGTTAACCCTTTTGGTGAAGAAGAATTGTTTGGTAATCTCAGTGTTGTCAGGTGTATGAAGACAGAGCAGAATTTGTAGAGAATATGCCAGACTATTCGGTATACGTGTAGGCAAAGGGAAAGTGAACCGTAACCCGAGAGAAGGATCCAATAGAGTAATGTCTGACCAGTCAAAGGACCCCATAACTCTCTAGCGGTAGTATCTCAACGGGTGGGTGGTGTCCTGGCCACCCTACTACCTACCAAATATAATATATATATATATATATATATATATATATATATATATATATATATATATATATATATATATATATATAT
>NC_090728.1:153824831-153849831 GCF_036898095.1 Palaemon carinicauda
TCACTTCTGCATGTTAGTTCGGAGAATATTGGAATCCATTTTCGTTTTGAAAATTTATACGCTTTCAAATTGCGATGAAGTACCTATAAAGAAATAGCTGCGATGGAACGTTTAAAAGCCACTTCTACATGGAACAAAGCGCTTGACTTTCATATTTGGGCATAATATTTCATACGTAGGCTTAGCTTCCATTCTCTTACGTGAATTCTTCTTTCTGGTAATATAATTTGCTATGTGTAGATATTAAAATGTCGACTTGCTGTGTGGTTCGTGTTCTGTTCATTTAAAAAAGTAAATATTTAGTGAAGAAATTAGTGTTTTAGATAGAGAGAGAGAGAGAGAGAGAGAGAGAGAGAGAGAGAGAGAGAGAGAGAGAGAGAGAGAGAGAGAGAGAGAGAGAGAGAGAGAGAGAGAGAGAGAGAGAGATCCAATATGAATTAAAGTATTTTCAAATAAGACTTTTAACTTGAAGAGATAGTGCTTACGTTGAAATTGAATATAGATATTTAATGCAAATTCATTTGTTCTTTCTTGCTTAAACCAGGTGGGGCAGTGTATTATCAAAATACAGAAAACTGAAATTATGATTGAAGAATATATGCAAAATTTAATGTGATCATCAGATTGCAACAGAAAAGAGAACCAATTATGGTATAAATTGAAATGAGGGTAAACTAATATGAATTTCATGATATAACCCCACTTTAAATGAGGTGAATGGTTATCGTTGATGACATTACTGGAATAATTAAAGAACTTTTACTTGCCATTATCTATTTGCTATCAACTGATGGTATGGTAAAACACTTTGAGCTCGAACCAATTATCAGAAAATTTTGTACTTCAGCCCCAGAGCCATTTTTTCGGCAAATATTCAAATTCAAATGATATTTTTCTTATATTGTACCTAAAAAACTTTATATTTCACTTGCATAAATTTTACATATTTTGTAAAATTTTCATACACGCCAATAAAAAGAATATAACTAGAGTGAAAGGCGTCCAATGATGCCAAAAGTAATTGTAATATCTAAACGTAGAATACGTCCAATAGCAGTGAAAGGGCTGAAGCGATATAGATAAGGTAGAAGCGCTCCTTTAAAGCAGTCAAATTAATACCAATAATTAAAGTACTGGGTTATTCAAGAAATTCTACGAGTTCTTATATGCTTGGTAATATCTCCCGTCATATACCCTTCTATATACAACTTCCTTTGCTTAAAGAATATCACGAACATACAAAAGTTGGAAGTGTTATTCAAAATATAGCTGTAGTACATAGCTTTGAATTAGGATTAAATAAAGAAATAGGTTTCTGTCTAAGTGTTTAACTTCTTTAAGCGAAGACTTTTTTATTTTTTTTTTTTTAGAATATAGCCTTTTTCAACATGCTGTAGGTCACGTAAGTTTCTTCCATATGTAGATAGTTAAAACTTGTATAATAGAAAAAACCTCCAGTTTATCATAATTTTATATTAGATATGCCAGAAGGTTTTTATCTGTAAATTAGAATACTCTAAAATTGTTTTTACCAGAATTTGCATTTAGACTAGTATTCTGTAAGTGAATGTATATTTGTATAAATTAGAATTTTCAACCAGTTAAAAAATAAGACGACCTTATATTACATATTTATAGGCCTCTATCAAATAACAGATGATTTAGTAATAAGTGATTTGTCACATCAAAAACTGTTTGACACCCTCTTTTAACTGTACCACATTTACCATTGTAATGTTTTTAATAAAGATATTTATGTTCAGGCAGGTACAGTTTTATTGAGAATTTCTCATTGGGCTGGTTAATCTCTTCCCTTTTAATAATTTTAATAAACATTAGAAAAATTGGACAAATAAACAGTAACATAACGGACGTCCGGTTTTCTTCTGCAAACTCACATACTACGCTTTTGGGGGAAAAGAGGTAAATCGGATCATGTATTCTATAACCAGATTTCCAGTGATTAATGCATTCTTTCCAGATTGTGTAACTAAGATCAAGATTTTAAAGATTTTTACCAAACAATAGGGACAAACTACTGGCCAATAGTTTGAAAATTCGGTAATAATGACTTCAATGTCCTTCAATGTTTGATAAAATACATATTTCAGTAAGACAAAAAGAATATAATACAGTTCCTAAAAACCTTAATATGCCTTCACTCTTGAAGACTACACTACACAAGAGTACAAAAGTGACGTAATTCATGAAGAAAATTTAGAGGAGTATGCAATTGGGTGCATTTTTTTTTTCTTTTTTTTTTATGTAGACTAAGGTCATAAAATGGTGAGGGGATGAGGCCTTTATTTATGGTCTTGTCATGCCAGTCGAAGCATCCCCCCCCCCCCACCATCTCTGAATAAAAGGAATATGATAGAGCCTTTACATTAAGCAGTCTTTGTGTCATCATGGACTCGCAAAATGTATATTATTATTATTATTATTATTATTATTATTATTATTATTATCATTATTATTATTATTATTATTATTATTATTATTATTATTATTATTACAAGCTAAGCTATAACCCTAGTTGGGAAAGCAAGATGCTATAAGCCCAAAGCCTCCAACAGGGAAAAACCCCCAGAAAGGAAAGGAAACAAGGACATGAATAAACTACAAGAGAAGTAATATACAATCAAAATTAAACATTTCAAGAACAGTAACAACATTGTTAGATATTTCATATAGAAACTATAAAAACTTAAAAAAAAAAAAAAAAAAAAAAAAAAAAAAAAAAACAAGAGGATGAGAAATAAGACAGAACATTGTGCCCGAGTATACCCTCAAGCAAGAGAACTCTTAATCCAAGATTGTGCAAGGCCATGATATGAAGGCTATGGCACTACCCAAGACTAGAAAACAATGGTTTGATTTTGAAGTGTCCTTCTTCTAGAAGAGCTGTTTACAATAGCTAATGAGTCTTCTGTCGTTACCAAGTGGAAAGTAGCCACTTTAACAATTACAGTGTAATTGTTAATACATTAAGTGATGAAGAATTGTTATGTAATCTCAGTGTTTTGAGGTGTATGAGAACAGAGGAGAATGTGGAAAGAATAGGCCAAATTATTCGGTGTATGTGTAGGCAAGGACAAAATGACCCGTAACTAGAGAGAGAGGGATCCAATTTAGTAATGTTTGGCTAGTTGAAGGATCCAATAATTCTCTAGTGGTAGTATCTCAACGGGTGGGTGGTGCCCTGGCAAACATAGTTTTGAAAACAGCTATTGAACAAATAGAAAATTTTATTTTTATTGTCTCAGCAAGTCAAGTCGATAATCGATAACCCAGGTATGCTTGATATTCTCTCTCTCTCTCTCTCTCTCTCTCTCTCTCTCTCTCTCTCTCTCTCTCTCTCTCTCTCTCTCTCTCTCTCTCTCTCTCTCTCTCTCTCTCTCTATATATATATATATATATATATATATATATGTGTGTGTGTGTGTGTGTATGTATATGTATGTATCTATGTGTATATATATATATATATATATATATATATATATATATATATATATATATATATATATATATATATATATATATATGTATATATATATATATATATTTATATATATATATATATATATATATATATATATATATATATATATATATATATATATATATATGTATATATATATATATATGTATATGTATATATATATATATATATATATATATATATATATATATATATACATATATATATATATATATATATATATATATATATATATATATATATATATATATATATATATATATCATTAAACATTATAATGATATTTGTTGAATTTTTTTTTTTCAGGTTCGGTAAGTATCAATTCTCTCTCTCTCTCTCTCTCTCTCTCTCTCTCTCTCTCTCTCTCTCTCTCTCTCTCTCTCTCTCTCTCTCTCTCTCTCTCTCTCTCTCTCTCAACATGATGATAGGGCAACTGAATATTCATAGAACTGCCGTGACATGGACTCATGCTACTCCAGATTACCCTTTACAATGGCTTTCTTACTCTAGAATTACGTCCCATTTGAAAGTACATATTCCAGCACATAAGACTGCCATAGAAGAAAATATTTCTTCCCGGCACAGGTGGTATCCTATAATTAGTAATGAAAAAACATTCTCAATCAATCTGTTATATCACATATGAATAAAAAAAATCTTACCGTATTTTTCTTAATGTCTAAATTGAACTGCAAACCCAAAAATAATGGAATATATATGAACGTTTAACGTGAATATATGGACATCTAATTGACCTTGACCTTAATAAATGGTAGTAGCTGGAAGAGATTGAACAAAGATCTGATGTAATGTAGTAACTCATAACCAGGAGTGAGTATGAGGCAGGTATGAAAGAAGGGTAAACACAAGAGATAATAGCAGCGTAACATTTACAAGGGCTCTAGATTTTATAGAAAAAAAAATCTGTTCGTTTGGAACTTTATATCACAGTATACTAATGTTCAAAAGATGTCGTCTATTTCACATAAGAGTCTTACATTATATCAGATGTAGTTCAGGCAATTATTCCAGTTTTGATAAAAGTATTTGAAATGTACCAAAATGTATCGTAATCCATCAGGATAATGTATGATAAAGCCCCGTTAAACCTTTACTTAAATCCTGACCTGAAAAGTAATTTTTTTATTTTTTTCTATCAACCAGGCGTTTCAAAACTTTTTTCTAAAAGGTTATCCAAACAGACTACAAAATATTTTTATGTCTCTTGGATATGTGAAATGTGATAAGGCCTTTTCACTTGCCATTTTATTAACATAAAGGGGACATGCCAATGCTGGAGTTATGATCCTCCATTACTAGCGGATCTTGTATATAAAAAATGCATGACATTTTCATTAAGAAAAAAAGACGCTTGTCAGTGCAGGAGATGACCTTCACATTTATATTCTTTAACTTTTGATCATTCTTTTAAATGTATAAGTATACTTTGTGATACGTACTGCGATAGTTGAAGACGCCTGTTTCAATATTAAGAAGTATTTCATAAGAAAATCCTTAGCAACAAGAAATATACGATCATTGTTTCTTCTTCCTTGAATGTAAGCCTTAGTGAATATTAGAGACTCAGTATTTTTTTTTTTAAAGAATTGTTAAAAAAGGCTAGCTAAAATGTATGAAATCTATTTATATTATATAATTTCGTTCATGAATATTAGTAAATGTATAACAGATAATTTTGAATTTTATTTGAAATAAAAAGTATGTTGCTGTCGCTTCTCTTAATAGTAATCTGTTAACGATTGTATATCGCTCACTTTAAACATTCTTTCTTATTAAAACATAAGGTACAAAAAAACTGAAAAGACACCGAAATTACGCAAAAACTCATGCTATATATAATTTTTGTGAGATCAGTGTTACAGTATAGACGTGCGTCATGGTATGATAATAAAACAATATCCAACAGATTTTGTAGATTTGAGAACAAAGCCCTTACAAGAATATTGGTAGGTAAAGGGCAGGACAGGATTAGAAATGAAACTACAAGAGAGATTACTCAAGTGCTCTTTGTGAATGAGTTCATGGTGAGTGGTATATGGATATGGTTTGGGCGTGTTCTTCGCACTCCCCAAGAGAGATTAGCTCACAAAACATTTAATTGGGCTCCACACGGCACTAAAAGTGTAGGAAGAACTCAGGCCTACAAGGCTGAGGACTATGAAGCGTGAAGTTAGTGATGATAAATTGAGAAGTGTTAACTAACTTAAAAGCTCAAGATGGATACTACTGGTGGAATCTAACCAAGGCCCTTTGCGTCAAAAGACCTAGGACAGGGGTTCTCAACCTTCTTGTCCCATGCACCCCTTTCACCATTTGCAATGATGTCATTCCCTCCCCCCCACATCCCGTCTTTTCCAAAAATTGTCTTAAAAATTGCATTGTATATAATATGCAAATATTACTAAAACTCCTTTTATTTTCTTTTTTTTTCAAACTGAATTATACATTTACAGCTTTACATGGATTATTTATATAATGGAATATTACAAATTATATGCAAATAGAAAATATCGATGGATATATAGAACTTGAATGAAAGTAGAATAGTTTTTTTTTAAATTTATAAGAACTACTTAACAGGCCAAACTGAATCTGATGCAATTACCTGTGATTGTTTTTTTTTTAGCCAATTCTGGGATACCCGGATGAGTGCTTGAAAGGCCACAACGCAGGTAATTTTCTACCTGTAATCTACTGCTATAAAAAGCCTGACTCACAAAGATATGTCGATACAAACGGAAGCAATACACCGATAGCCACATCTGCCACTTTTGGGTAGGAATCGCACATCAGAGGCCAAAATTCTGTTATTGATTTCTCATCGAACATATCTCATACACCCAAATCACTTTTTAACTCCAAAAACTCATCTTAACAATCATCAGGAACTTTTTCAACCGACAGTTTGAATGGATTTCTGACTAAATCTAACTCATCATCACTAAGTTCGTCAAAATATCGTCTGAATTAATTTTCCAGTGCTGTCAAATGCTACAAAATTTCATTTTTTGCAAATTGTGGAAGCGCCTTGTCTTCACCACAGACATCAAGGATGGATGACAGTTTCTCAAACATGGCTACATTTTCTGCATTTACCCTTTTCTTCTAATTTTCAGGCTTGCTCATGAAAGCTTCCAAGGCATCTACGAATTCTATAATATCTGTATTCCTTCCTTGCATCTGAAGATTCAGTTTATTCAGTTGCTCAATTATATCAACCAAATAGGCAAGACGCATGATCCATTCCTCATCACTCAGCTAGGCAGGAAATTCTGTTTTACCTTGCACTTCAAAAAACAATTTGAGCTCATCTCTAAGCTAAAATACTCTCTCAGTTACATTTCCTCTTGAACGCCAACGAACATTTGTGTGAAAAAGAAGCGAATGATGGGTTACATCCATTTCAGTACATAACTGCTTGAAAAGTCGTGAGTTGAGAGCCCCTCCTTTGACGAAATTTACAATTTTAATTGTTTGATCCAAAACCTTCTCTAGCGGAGCAGGAAGTGCTTTTGAGGCTAATGTCTGACGATGGCTCATACAATAAATGCCTTTCACTTTTGGAGCTCGCTTTTTCACACATACTTGGAATTCTGATTTTGTCCCTAACATAGCTGGTGCTCCATCTGTACAACACCCACTGATATTATCCCACGAAAGATTTTCTAAATAAAAAAAAGATGAAACCTTCTCCAAAATATCAGAGGCCTTGGTAGAACAAAAGAGAACTCCTCTTTAAATGAACCTGAGTGAACATACCTTGCAAACACCATCAACTGGGAACATGATGCCACATCAGTTGATTCATCAAGTTTAATTGAAAATAAGCTAAATGCTGAAGACTTTATCTCCTGCACAACTTGATCCTTGATATTAGCTTCTTAGTTATTTATAGTCCAGGAGTTCCCAACATTGGAGTTGTCAAGTAATTTTCTTGGGACCTACTTAATTCCTTAGCCATCTGTCTCTTCCTCAGTACCTTTTCCAATCCTAGGATTAACTTGGGTGGTCACTTGTATATTACTGTCTAATCCATTTTTCCTGGGCCAGCACATGATATAATCCCAGCCCACGTGACAGGCCAGTTACGCCAAAGCCTATAATTGCTCTCCTCGACCATAAACTTACTTCTGTCACAATTCACCCCCTGAAAGCCCAAAATTCACCCCTGGGGGTGAATTTCACCCCCATTGAGAACCTCTGACCTAGGAGGATATTTTAATGACTATCAATGAGACCGATGCAGTAAATTTGTGTAGCGTAAAGACATTTTATTACATTTAACCTAAATCATTCTTATTCACAGTAATAACTCTAATTTAAGTATGGAATAACTTTCATTCACAATTCCTTATACATTTAATGAATAAATTTAAGCTAGTGTTGACGAAGTGTTAAATGTTTTTCAATTCAGACCGCTGAGTTTAAAAGATCAGAAATTTAAAAGACACATACTTGACATAAAATATACAGCATACATTCGAAGGCCTTACAAGTTAGTATCTACATTTCTTCACTGAAGTTCCTTATTATTATCTAATATTTTTTAGCCTGATGCGAGGGGCCTCAATGGAGCTACTGTCTTATCCCTCTTTCCTTTGGTCTTATCTTCCGTAATTAAAGCTAAAAAGTTCCTCGGTAGCGAATTCAATTAAGTATATTTCGAATACCGGATATACCGTAGGCCTATTCCATTAGGAATGTGTTCTAAAAAACAATTCCATAAAAAGTTAGAGCTCCGGAAAGAATCCAGTCTCTTTAAACAGGTCCTTGGATGCTTTCCTTAATCTTATATATTCTCACTAACGAGCAAAATATCATTAAAGAAATGATTAGGTAATGATTAGGAGGCAAAGATGATTGAGGGACATGTAAACGCCACGAATACAAACAAAAGCAAACAGAATAATTAACAATAAATTTTATATTATATATGTTTATATAAACAGGTTTTAGGAAGCATTTTTAAGTAAAGTAAAAGACTAAAATATTTTCAGGTCTTTGCTGAGACAGCATCTATAACGTTTAAAATGCTTCCACAAGACTAAAATTACCCTAAGATCTTTAATAAAAAATCATCTATTACTCTTAAAACGCACCAGGAAGACTGAAATTACTGCCAGATCTTTACTCAGACAGTATCTATAACGTTTAAAACGCTCCCAGAAGACTGAAATTACTGCCAGATCTTTGCTCAGACAGTATCTATAACGTTTAAAACGCCCCCAGAAGACTAAATTAACTGCCAGACCGTTTTTATTAGACAGCATCTATAACGTTTTAAGCTCTTCCAGAAGACTATAATTATTGTCATATGATTGCTCAGACAGCATTTATAATGTTTATAAAGCGTACAGAAGACTAAAATTACTGCCAGATATTTACTCAGACAGTATCTATAACATTTACAATGCTGCCAGAACACTAAAGTTACTGCCCGATCTTTGCTCGCAGAGCGTCTATAACGTTTGAAACGCTCTCAGAATACTAAAATTACTGCCAGATCCTTGTTCAGACTATATCTATAACATTTAAAACACTTCAAGAAGACCAAAATTACTGCAAGATCTTTGCTCAGACATCATCTATAACATTTAAAACACTTCCAGCTGACTTAAATTACTACCAAACCTTTCCTCATACTGAATATATAACGTTTAAAACGCTCCCAGAAGACTAGATTTACCGCCAAATCTTTCCTCAAACAGCATCTATAACCTTTAAAAACTCTTCAAGAAGACTAAAATTACTGCCAGATCTATAATCAGACTGCATCTATAACGTGTAAAATGATTCCAGAATATGGCATGGTCATTTTTATGTAAATCTAATCATATTTCATCGGGATTTGTTGCTAGTTTGGGTCTTCCCAGTACAAGGATAATAAAAGTCTAGCTTACTTGTGAGATATCTATTTTTATTAGGTTAGGCTCAAAATACCCATACAATGAAGTGCTATAACTAATAAATTAGAATTGTAGATATCATAATCTAAATTCAATGCTAATGACACGATAAACACAGGAGTTATAATTGTATAACACCGTTATCACTCAGATTTTCGGAATATAATTGATGAACACGCGTCCACGTGGTCACTTCAATATGTCCCAGCATTAATATTCAGGAAGAATATCTGTAAGAAATTTATGCAATCGTACTTATCAAATTTTCATCTCAGTGCCTTATTTTTACTTCCCCCGTTTGGTTAGGAAAAGAAATTTCTGAAGGCAAAGGCGATAAGTGATATCATGGGATATTAACTTTTTCTCTGTTGGGGGCAATAATTATTCTATTTAATATCAGGTAATTTGGTGATTCTCAAGTCTGTATAGTTATGATATTTTGCCCTTTCCCAGATGCATATTTACAATCAGCTCGCACATTTAAACCGAAGCTCCGCCCCCGTGCCTGTTATGCCATATGCTTTCATGATGTCACTAGTATACCAACTTCTAAAAACTGCATATGTATGTATTTTATCATGAAACATTTTTATCGTGCATTTCCTACTTTGCAAAGACAATATATATTAAAAAAGAGTAATCAATGCAATTTATCATGAAATTCAATGTTATATTATGTTTTTTTTTTCTTTTAGTCAAACTTTTTCAGAATGATGCGCTACCATAAGTAGTAATCAGCTCTTCATCTAGCAAATATACCAAAGCACATTACACATTTTAAAATTGCAGTGGTTTATATTTTCAATATGAAATCCTATTTTTCTGTACATTTCTTACTTTACAGCGACATAATATATATTGAAGAAGAGTAAGCAATTCAATTTATCGTGAAAATTAATTTTATATGATTATTTATTGTATTTGTATTGGCAGTTAAGGCTAATATATTCTACTTCTACTTGGCGTTTAACTAATTTTACCGCATCTTCTTCGCTAAATATAACAGCACATTCATTTAGAACCACTGCCTCAACCCCACAATAATAGAAACTATTATTTCTTCTATGGACATTATTGTTATTAATAAACTTTGTCACTCACAGTTGCCGCTAAATGTCTTTTTACCCCTGAACCAAATGTAAACACAGTGACGTCAGGAAAGCATATGGCGTTACAGGCACGGGGCAAAGCATCTGTGTAAATGTCGAGCTCATATTAAATAAGCATTCCAGATATGACAGGAACAGGAGTTTGATCTTTCTTTTCATTTACTCTGAATCTTCGATTAGGTAACTATCATGTCGTAAGAGAGAAACTTCATTTAAAGTCTAAAATTTCTTAATAACATTACATTCAAATAATCATATTTTCTAAGTTAAGTGATAGCTTTACTTGGCACTATCAATCAAAACTTAAAATAGGCAATGAGCACTTTAGATTTACTTTACAATTACAAGAATATTTAAAATTAATCTACTTATTAATACAAATATGAAAGAAAAAATCTACCTCTTGAAATTCTATACTCACTTAAAATATATTTAATTGGTTTGAATTTTTTTATGTGGCAGAGCTTAATCCTGTCTGACATACAACAAACCTCTGAATAAAAAAAAAAAGTCAATTATCCGAAATTATCAGGTAAGATATTTTCACATTTGACACACTCGACTGACTTGAATAACACTTAGGTATAAATTTGACTTTAAAATCGAAATGATGCACGCCATCACAAGTTTATGAAAGTTTAATGTAGTAAACCCTTGTCACTTCTGATATATTCAAATGACAGAAATATAATTAGCTATAAACTTTTTTTAAAAATTAGAATGTAAAAATCCCTGTCAAGTCTTACATATTCAATTGAAATAAACATAAATAGATATAAACATGTCTCTAAAATTAAAATGTGGCATGGTATTGTAATGTAAGAGATATTCAAATGATCTAAAATAAATTATATATGCATAAGCCTCCAAACTTGTACGTGACAAGGCTGTGACAAACCAGACAGTCTAAAGGACATAAATTCAGTGAAACACAAAATTGTGTCAGAGATTGTTAAAACAAACATTTCTTCTAATCGGAGGGATATTATGAAAACTAGATTTATAATGTACTATCTGATAGGCAGAATTGCTGCATAAGTGGTTTTTAGTAATAATGTATGTGGAAAAAGGAACAAAATATTTGAAAATTATAGAACAAACTCTAAAAATAGATTCATGACTTCTCCGTAACTTTAGCAAAAATTAGGAAATAATTCAAATAAAGAGAAAATAGTACATTTATTTAAATGAAAAAATGTGAATGTATCTGTGCTATTACGATACTTTTCTTAATGCACAAGTGAAAACCACTAATAATGAAAAATTATTATTTTTTTTTGTATTCCATGATATATTTCTTTAATAGCCATCAACAACAGACTATTTGTTCTACGATATATATCATGAGTTCATTTATTATTGGAGCCATTTGTTTGAGTAGGTCGTATATCTCGAAAATACATCGAGGTGGAAAAAATGATCTTGAAAACAGGATAGATACATATTCCAAATTATATTATGCCTTGTCCTTCGATTAACCTTAATACCTAAAGTTGATTCATTTTTGATGACATGAACTAAATAACTGAATTATGTAATCATCTCGGTGATCGCTTTTTTTTTAAACACTGATTTTAATCTACTGTAGTTAAAAGGAAGTGACAATTGAAATGAGAGTGAAAAGTCGGTCGTTCACAAATACAATTAAAGCCGTACCTCTGGGCAACTGAGTCTGGACTTTTATGATATTAAAAAACTGATTTTCTAACTTCTCCCGTTCTTACTATTATTTTCTAGGTAATTTTTTAGGGTAATTGAAAGTCTAATACAACAAATATTCTTATCGAATATACAACAATAGCTACAGATTTGCTGTTATTAATCTATTGTAGGGCAAAGCTAGCCAGTGCAGATTGGTCGTGGTGGGAGATTTTGGTCTGATTGCTCATAGCAAACTAACCTAGTATGGATGGCCTTGACTAGTACAGTTTTGCTGACTATGACGATAAGCAAACACTTTCACGACGTTCACGTATAACCACTTAATATATATATATATATATATATATATATATATATATATATATATATATATATATATATATATATATATATATATATATATATATATATATATATATATATATATATAAGTGTATTTATATATGATGTATATACATAATTATACATTTAATGTTTTTATATGCACACACACACAAACAGACAAGCACACACACACACACACACACACACACACACACACACATATATATATATATATATATATATATATATATATATATATATATATATATATATATATATATATATATATATATATATATATATATATATATATATATATATGTATATAATTCTAGTAACTAGGTCTTACGTAAGAAATTTGTGCTGCTGTTAGGATGAACAAATATCATACTTGCTGTTAGAAAAATCTAATTTGGAGGAAGCTAGGAAATTGATCCAATTATGCCCTTTGTTTATTCGAGAGTTGACAAAGGTTTTCCATAATTTCCCCGTTGATGACATTATAATTAATTTCTAAATGGCATAAATTATCGGGAAAACATTTTTTTTTTCACTGAAATCAATATTGTTGGTATAAAAGTTCACAATGCTTGATGAGAAATTTATTAGAAATGAAACGTGAGGGTCATTTAAATTCTTCATACTCATGCCCGTTATGTTTGGATATTCCATTAAAATTTTTCTTGATCTCATATTGTTCCAATTTTCATTATGACGTATATGACCTATAATGTATTTGACTCTGGATGGTTTAACTTCGATTGTGGTGAATGAAGGTGAATTATTTTGATGATTGCTTCAAGAATGGTTTTGATTAACACTCATTTATTTGAAAGAATCAATAGCCATCCCGCCATGCTTTAATTATTGTGATACTAAAAATTTATATGGTGGAATAATCACTTTTTCTTGGTTGCTGAACAATGGTAATTTTCTTCATTATTATGCAGTTATGATCCCTCATAACATTTTAATGGTAATGACTGTATTATTACTCCACAGTTTCCAGATAATGACAGGGACAGGAGTTTGATCTTGCCATTTTTATTAGTTGTGTATAAGCGTAAAATATTGACATTAATGAATAAAACCATTTTTTTTTTATATTATTAATCGGAATTTCTTTGCTTGTTTATATAGTTTTGTGGACAATTTTTTTTTGCTAAAGCAAATCTGTCCTGTACAAGATTTTTGTATACAATGTATGTAATAAATGATGTATCTATACCTTTTTAAGTTTTCTGATATTAAGTCAGTAAAGTATTAAGAATAAAATATGGAAAAAATTGAGTCATGAAATTTAAATTTTCTACCAGCCAAAAATACAGTATTCTTTATTTCCAAAGCTCCAAGTTAGAGGTGGTCAGATCCGCTCACTAACATCATTTTTCCCCTTTAGTAACTGTGGTTTGTCGGGTGTTCCTTTTATTTTTCTTTTTTTTTGCGTATTGCGAGTTGGGCTATATATTCAAACCCCCATTCATAACTAAAAGAAAGCTCGGTGTGGTTTTTTTTTTTTTTTTTTTTTTTTTTTTTTTTTTTTTTTTTTTTTTTTTTTAAAGCGCACTCCGCTACATGAACAGGCTTTAACGAAATATAGCTTTCCCAATTTCTAAATTTTTCTTTAAAGAGCCACCATTTCATATGAACCCTATGCAACAAATATATTTTAGGTTTATACGAGAAATCCATTAACACCACTAAGGATTCAGTTGTAAAATTTCAGTTTTGACACTTCTGAATATTCTTCTTTCTGAAATTATTTGCTTATTCTACTTATTAAGATTTCTGAAAATGTAACCCTTAATGGGTCTCTTAAGTTTTAAAACTAAATACTAGATTGTGTTCACATTTCGTATTTTTACTTGCAATCGGTTTACCTATATTGACAAGATTTAAAACCTTTCAGTAGAAAAATTATTCTTGAGTTTATTGCATTTTATTCACATATACATGAATTTGATAAACATAATCATACATACGTGCAATAAAAGAATCCTATTCAGTGTGATACCGTGGGTACTGTAATTCTAAAATCAACCGGGGTTCATATTACTGGGCAAAAGGGAAGAGATTTTTTTTTTTCATTTCAGGACTCTGATTCAAGAATTACGTATGTATTTGTATCTAAAAATACAAAGAAATCAAATGGTATTCCGAATACTTTCACAGTGGCCCTTATATATATATATATATATATATATATATATATATATATATATATATATATATATATATATATATATATATATATATATATATATATATATATATATATATATATATATATATATATATATGTATATATATATATATATATATATATATATATATATATATATATATATATATATATATATATATACATATACCATGGCACTTCCCCCAATTTTGGGCGGTAGCCGACATCAACAAAGAAACAAAAACAAAAGGGGGACCTCTACTCTCTACGTTCCTCCAGCCTAACAAGGGACTCAACCAAGTTCAGCTGGTACTGCTAGGGTGTCACTGCCCACCCTCCCACATTATCCATCACAGATGAAGCTTCATAATGCTGAATCCCCTACTGCTGTTACCTCCGCGGTCATCTAAGGCATCGGAGGCAGCAGCAGGGCCTACCGGAACTACGTCACAAACGCTCACCATTCATTCCTATTTCTAGCACGCTCTCTTGCCTCGCTCACATCTATCCTCCTATCACCAAGAGCTTCCTTCACTCCATCCATCCACCCAAACCTTGGCCTTCCTCTTGTACTTTTCCCATCAACTCTTGCATTCATCACCCTCTTAAGGAGACAGCCATTTTCAATTCTCTCTACATGGCCAAACCACCTCAACACATTCATATCCACTCTAGCTGCTAACTCATTTCTTACACCTGTTCTCACACTCACCACTTCGTTCCTAACCCTATCTACTCGAGATACACCAGCCATACTCCTTAGACACTTCATCTCAAACACATTCAATTTCTGTCACTCCATCACTTTCATTCCATACAACTCCGATCCCTACATCACAGTTGGTACGATCACTTTCTCATATAGAACTCTCTTTATATTCATGCCCAACCCTCTATTTTTTACTACTCCCTTAACTGCCCCCAACACTTTGCAACCTTCATTCACTCTCTGACATACATCTGCTTCCACTCCACCATTTGCTGCAACAACAGACCCCAAGTACTTAAACTGATCCACCTCCTCAAGTAACTCTCCATTCAACATGACATTCAACCTTGCACCACCTTCCCTTCTCGTACATCTCATAACCTTACTCTTACCCACAATAGCTCTCAACTTCCTTCTCTCACACACTCTTCCAAATTCTGTCACTAATCGTCCAAGCTTCTCTTCTGTGTCTGCAACCAGTACAGTATCATCCGCTAACAACAACTGATTTACCTCCCATTCATGGTCATTCTCGTCTACCAGTTTTAATCCTCATCCAAGCACTCGAGCATTCACCTCTCTCACCACTCCATCAACATACAAGTTAAACAACCACGAAGACATCACACATCCCTGTCTCAGCCCCACTCTCACCGGAAACCAATCACTCACTTCATTTCCTATCCTAACACATGCTTTACTACCTTTGTAGAAACTTTTACCTGCTTGTAACAACTTTCCACCAACTCCATTTAACCTCATCACATTCCACATTGCTTCCCTATCAACTCTATCATATGCTTTCTCCAGATCCATAAACGCAACATACACCTCGTTACCTTTTGCTAAATATTTCTCGCATATCTGCCTAACTGTAAAAATCTGCTTCATACAACCCCTACCTCTTCTAAAACCACCCTGTATTTATAAGATTGCATTCTCTGTTTTATATATATATATATATATATATATATATATATATATATATATATATATATATATATATATATATATATATATATATATATATATATATATATATAAATGAATAAAATTTTTGACATGTAAATACTGTATATCTAGGGATATAAGCAAGGTTAAACTTTTGGAACATGCAATAACTTAATACATCCATAATAGGAAGCAAAGTTTTAGATTCAAGTTTTCCCTCTTCCTAAAAGTAAAGCACTAGTATATTTTCGAAACTTAGTATTCTATTTTCATTAATTCAGAATTTTTAAAAGTAACTGTAATATGTTTTGCGTTGGATTTTTTTTCCAATTCTCTATTCACAACTATTGTATAGGCAAACCTCGATGGAACATTTTTCTAAAAGCAACCTTCCATTTAGGAATAGACCTTAACGTAATATTGTTTTTGGTGCTGAATGTCTGCCAATTCTTTTCATTCTATGTTTGGTATTTGGAAAGCAATTCTATCATGAAAACTAAGAAAAATTAGGTTCTTTGAAAATAATGTTACTCTCAATAGAGCGCAATATGTATGAAAAAGGGGTCGTATTTTTTCTTAATCTATATAACAGTAAAAGTGTATACTATCGTAAATAAAACACCCAAAGGTGAGTCCTTTATCAAAGTTCTTGATAGAAAAAAAGCTGTATCACATGTGTTTCACACCCGCTAGTGGACCTATTACATACCCTTTGGGTATGATGGCTATCCGAATCTGTACTCACTGCTATCCCCGAAGTCGATATTTTGCTCATGAAGGACCTGATGACCGAAGTCGTAGTACTTATGGACAGCCATATTACCACCTTCAAGACCTCCATCGAAACCTCCACTCGGGACGAAAAGGATAGATATTAAACATCGACCAAAGGTGACACGAATGTGGTTAGACACAGCTTTCCACCCTGTGGCGTGCCTTGTCCTCCTCTAAGGCTCACTCATGGCAAGCCAAAAGACTTGAAGTGGGGTCCCCTTCAAGAAGCAGCCTTTTGCAACACGATGATTCCTTTGTCAACCACTGCTGGTCTCAATTTTCCTGTGCCACATGACCTCTCCACTGATCCCAGCTACTATCGGTGCACTACTCGAGCTGCTGGTCAATGGCTCGCACTGTCTATCGAACTTCTTCAATAGCAAACTGCACAAGGCGGAATCTGGCAACTCTACCTTCGATGGGAAATTCCTAGTGGTGCATGTGGCTGTCCGACACTTTTGCCATTTCTTAGGATGTATGCCCTTCATCTTTCACATAGACCATATGCTTCTGGTGCATTCTTTCACCCGAGAGTCTGAGGCTAGGTCTGCCTGTGAGTCCCGACATCTTTCAGCCATAGCTGAATATGATTTTACCTTTCAACACAAATCTGAGAAAATAAATCCCGTAGCCGATGGCCTCTCAAGAAACACATTAACCACCAATCACCTGGGATTGGATTAAAACACCTCGCCAAAAGCCCAGATAAAAGATCCAGATTAGCAAGCACGTAGGGCATCCCGCACATTCCTCCATTGAGAAGACATCCCCTTTGACAACTCTAATGCCACCCTCCTCTGAGATGTCAGTACTGGTAGACCACGACCATGGACCCCTGCTTCATGTGTTGATTTCATTCATGATCTTTCATGTCCCTCGTGCTAATCTACTGCACAGCTACTGAATATTAAGTTCATTTGGCACGGCATTATTAAGGATGTTAAGGATTTGGTCTGTGCCTGCACTTTATGCCAAATTTCAAAAGTACATTGACTTGAATTCAGGAGAGGGGACCTTCCCTCACCCTCAGCGTTGTTCTGCCCATATTCACGTCGGCATAGTCAGGTCCCCTACCCACAATCACAAGGATATCCTTACCTGTTTACCGTCATTGACCTCTCCAGTCATTGGCCTGAAGTCATCCCCATGCAAACTGCTCGGTCTGCCTTGTGTACTTTCGGCTTTCTCTGAGGGTGGATACCGAGATTTGGTATCCCTGGGCATATTTCTTTTGACAGGGTTACCACTTTCACCACTCAATTGTGGACATCACTAGCAAATCTCCTGGGTGTCAACCTACATCAGACACCTGCTCATAAACCTGCAGCTAACGGAATGGTTGAACGTTTTCTTCGTACCCTCAAAGCATCTTTGATATCCTGCTGCAATGACTCCAACTGGTTACTCAGCTTCCATGGTTTTTCCTGTGATTAAGGGCCACTCGTAAGGATGGACTATATATCTCGGCAGCTGAAATGGTGGAATGTGACCCGTTGGTCGTCCCTGCCGAATTTTTACCGTCTTCAGCCTCCTCCAGCAATCACCAGTCCCTACATCATGTTATGTGAAAATTTACTCAATTCTACCAGCAAAGCAACACACACTGACAGATTTGCACAAGGCAATATATGTTTTCCTGTGCAACGACACCAACAAGCCCATATAAGGCCCTCACCTCGTGATCCATCACACACTGAAGGCTTTTTTAAACAATATTAGTGCCTAATACCTGCGTATCTCCAAGAAGATTACCTACAGTTTGTCCGTCAAGAGCGGGGCATCCTATTTTCCATTATAGATATACTACACGTGCTTCATACACGGCCGTGCACTGTAACTGTATTTCGTTTGTTTGTATCTCTCTCTCTCTCTCTCTCTCTCTCTCTCTCTCTCTCTCTCTCTCTCTCTCTCTCTCTCTCTCTCTCTTCTCCCCACTGGTAACATAACCTATTTAAGCTTGCCTTCCCAAGTATCAGTTTAATTTAACTTTTATGACATTCTTCCTCGGAAACGCTTTTATATAAACTCGTTATCTGTTGTATAAAAGTTAGTTATATTTATCTCGCCTATATAAACTAACAGCAACTTTGCGCAAAGCCATTGTGAAAGTCATATTGAATTAGCTGTTATTAATGTTACCTATTTTTAGAAGTATCCCATGAAAGAGTTACATTTCCAATTGACCTCATGCATTGACAATTGCAACATAAATAAAGGAGGTTACATGTGAATCCTTTAGCCCACGCAGCGTGCTTATGTGAAATTCCAATTAATTGGATTTTTTATTCTTATTAACAGACTTTAGGTCATATCAAATGCCATTCTTCTCAGTTTATGTGCATAGCTTGTTCGCTGGGCTCTTTAACAGTGTAAAAGTTCTTCTAAGATTTTTAACTAAAGAACAATTTGCATATTTTTTATCCTACTTTTGTTTACCGATAGATGACAGATTTATTTTATTTCCATGGAATCACTTACACTATATTTATTCAAGTACATACAATTATGTTAGATTTGGTAGATATAATTTGATATGTAACAAAATAGACTTCTAGTCACTGTGATGTCAAACAGAGGTTCAAAACGTGAAAGATTGGTAATTTAATTTTCAAACTTCTGATTTAAAAGTTTCAAATGAAAGTTGATCCATAAATACTACAAAATCTTGGAATCTGCTTAACAGACTTTTAGACATTTAAATATACTTATTACTAAGCAATACTATACACTGCTGTCTCTCCTCAAGCAACTTATCTGGGATTTTTCTTCACTCTTCCAGAAATACGCCATGCATATAAAAATCAAACCTTGAGATTAATATTGCTTCCCTTAA
The DNA here is from genome assembly GCF_036898095.1 of Palaemon carinicauda. Taxonomy (NCBI): domain Eukaryota; kingdom Metazoa; phylum Arthropoda; class Malacostraca; order Decapoda; family Palaemonidae; genus Palaemon; species Palaemon carinicauda. The sequence goes on from NC_090728.1 coordinate 153,844,808, forward strand.
TTTTGTGTGTGTGCATATATATATATATATATATATATATATATATATATATATATATATATATATATATATATATATATATATATATATTTTTTTTTTTTTTATTCTCATTACAATGAACGGCAGTCACTGGGATGATAATAACCTCCGAAGAATTAGACCAAACCAGTGTAGTAGTTAGGAAAACGGTAGAGTGAAGGAAGTGGCTGATGTTCTCTGTGTGCGCATATCTATCTAGATATTTAGCCATTATTCTTGACGGGTTGCATACTCTCTCTCTCTCTCTCTCTCTCTCTCTCTCTCTCTCTCTCTCTCTCTCTCTCTCTCTCTCTCTCTCTCTATATATATATATATATATATATATATGTATATATATATATATATATATATATATATATATATATATATATATATATATATATATATATATATATATATATATATATATATATATATATATATATATATTATATATATATTATATATATATACATACATACATACATACATATATATATATATATATATATATATATATATATATATATATATATATATATATATATATATAAATATATATATATATATTATATACATACATGCCTACATATATATATATATATATATATATATATATATATATATATATATATATATATATATATATATATATATATATATATTCATATATATATATATATATATATATATATATATATATATATATATATATATATATATATATATATATATATATATATATCTGTGTGTATTGTGATTGGATATTAATATTAGCTATACTATATTCATTTTGTCTATATTAAAAGTTTTTAGTTTAGTTGATTATGAGACAAAATGAACAATATTGAGGAATCCTGCGCCCTTGACATTTGCGCATATAGGTGTCCACGTGAGAAGCACTCATCCGTCAAATCCAAGCCGGTGATTTCATGATTGCAATTCCAAGTGCAAATCACTCTGTAAAATAAAATTGTTTGGACGAGAACGGCCAGTCGGTCGGAATGAGAGTAATTTTAGAAATTATGATGTTTTTACCCTGAAGTGGATCATTTGAAATGGTTGATTCGATTATATAAGGGTGCAAAGTTTACTATCACTCTGAACCCATTGGTCAACTTCGGATGTTATTTGTAAATTTGAAATAGCACAGTTATATATATATATATATATATATATATATATATATATATATATATATATATATATATATATATATATATATATATATATATATATATATATATATATATATATATATATATATATATATATATATATATATATATATATATATATATATATATATATATATATAAATATATATATTTACATATATACTGTATATATAAAGAGAGAGAGAGAGAGAGAGAGAGAGAGAGAGAGAGAGAGAGAGAGAGAGAGAGAGAGAGAGAGAGATGTGTTTGTGTTCATGTATAGGCTATGTGTATTGTATATACTTTATATTAGAGCGAGAGCTAGCAGGCATTTATTTACCGGAGATGACCAAAATTCTTGTGGACATTTTTGGAAAGGGTCTACCATGGGACATCCAAAAATGGGTATCTTTAAGTTTGGCAGTGGTGGGTGTGGATTTTATTAACCCCTTTTGTCTGAAAACGGGCTTTTAATTTTTCGGCAAAATTTGGGGGTTGATGAAAGTAAATTGGCTGCAGCCCCTCTCACACTGGGCCTAGAATAAAGAACTATATACCAAAATGATGCTATTGATGAGTAGATTTATTTGATATTAAACTAAATTAATTAATTTATTATTAGAGGTCACCAGGGGTCAAAAGGTCAAGTTCAGCCCTTTGAAATGCCGGATTTGGGTTTTAGTTGTATTTTGGCTAAATAAGACATCAAAATTTGCAAAAAGTTTACTAAATATGCATAAAATATAAAAAAGAGATACAAATAAAGTTTTTTGAGGAACGTGGGATCTATTCCAGCTATATTACTAGTATGGAGATCTCTAAAAATCTATTTCCTTTTCTTCATCCGAGGAATGGCTGATCTCATCATCATCATCATCATCATCATCATCATCATCATCATCTTCCTGTACATCAAATTCTTCAATGGTTAACTTATCAGGAATATTTGAGCCAGTGAACCAGACAATCATCAATCTGCCATTCTGGAGTTTCCAGCCATGTCCTTCAGGACCAAATGAGTCTGGATCGGCTTCCCTTGCATTCCTCCATTTGTGTGCAACAAAGTTAGTTCTTAGCAACTTCTGTTGCAACACTCCTTGGCAAGGAGGAAGACAACAGGGGTCTGTAGTTTTGATTTTATCCGATGGAAAGTTTCCTTCTTAGGGGCATACAACTTGCGGAAAAATTGAAGCCTGGCTTCATCAACACTTGTCAGGTTCCGAACTCCATAGACAATGCACAAGTACTCTTCAACTACAGCAGCAACATCTGGATCGATGACATCTGAGTCTCCAAGGTGACTAATTGCTGATGTGAACCTAGGGTTGTTTTTCATTATTTCAAATGGCTTCAATTTTGCTTTTCTCATAAAACAGGCTGTGTAATCACAGCCTGTCAGCGCATGGAAGCTTGGTAGAGCATTGCATATAGCTCCAGTTAGTTTGGTTGCAAGATGTGACATATCTATGAAACGCATGGAATTTCTAAAACTCAGTCCAGCATCCATCCAAATCTGTGCATTAAGAAACCTAGCATGGTAGAGAATGATGATGAAGACGTCAGTGTCGTTACTGCGAATGGCAATCACTGGGACCACATCATGGTTAACAGCAACAAAGTTTGCATGGTACAGTAACCGTGTATCAGCTTCTTCATGCCTGCACTGAAGTTCATGAACCAGGATCCTGTTGACAGTTTCACGTGCTTAAGTGTAAAGGTAGCATTCATGTTCCACTGCAAAGTAGACCTGATGTCCCTGAAGAATCGATGCACATCTATCTGATGACCATTCATCCTTCAAGAAGGCCAAAAACTCTGTTTTGAAATGTGATGTGCTCCAAGCCGTGTTGAGATCTGGTGGTCTTTTCTGTAACGAGCCAGTGATTTTTGTAGGTAGTGGGTGTCCTACCACACAAGCCATGTTCAATGTCCTTGATACTTGGCCCATTAGGATATGTGTCACAGACTATGTGTACAATTTCACCAGTGCTACAAGCTTATTTCAAAATAGACATTGCCATCCACCCCCCCCCCCAGGTGGATGGCATGTCAAGCGTACGGAAGAAGAACATAGCATCAATAATATACACATCAGTCCTGTGTGGTATGGCATTCAAGGTTCCCATTGCTTCTAATTTTTCCATTAATGTCCTCTTTGATGTCTTGTTCATATCACCGGTTATATGACACAATGAGAAAGGAACTGGAGTGAGAGGATAGGACAGGTCAATACTGAGATCAAGTTATTGCGTTACTGACGAATACAGCAGCCTTCTAAATATGTCTCTGGTGCATTTTTCTTCCTTGATCTGTTTGTCCTTTGTGGTGAATTTAAGTTTTACTGCATCCTGTGTGACATTTATCACCTTTCTTTGCTTAACAGTCCGTTCAAAACGCCCACCATCTACATTACATTCATTAACAAAAACTTGATGCCAGGTAGATCCAGTGTTTAGGCAATACAGAGTATCATCATTAACAGTGAATGGATTGAGAGTGTTCTCCACCTCTTTGATCGTGCTCTTAAGGTATGCATTGTCTTTGGCTATCCTTGATGGCTTTATTCCTGTATTGCATCATCCACCAGTGTGATTCCAGCCATTTCCAGGAGGCAACTCACAAATGCTCCCCTAAAAGATCTTGTCACTGTCAACCCCATACGGACTGCAACATTCTGTGTAAATGCAGCAATACCCTTTTGGCTGGATGCGGCATCCCTATTCACAGCTTGCTGTAAGGTAATAACAAATGCACTTCTGGAAAAGGTATTCCTAGTTCTCTGCACAGAGAGTGCACCTGCTTCAAAACTTTGCTTGATTCCCGGATGTGTCATTTCCATATTAAGCAGATTGAGGTGATAAAATGACATCCAGCGGGCATAGCTTGGCTTGTGAGTTGCAAATAATATAGGAATCATTGAGCCTAAAGCATAGATGTAGAGGTCTAGGTCATATGTCCTGCTGGCCCTGTCAAAAAGCATGCATATGTGAATGAGATCAATGTAGAGAAACCAGAACCTAGCAGTAGAGCCATGATGACCCTGACGAGTCTGATCATAGAATTTACCATATCTTTCCAACAAATTACAAATTACAGCAGACTCCAATAATGTCAAAAGTGATTGGGGTGATGGGTCTGCAGAAAATTAATTCAACAATGCCATGCATTCATCTGGTATTCCACCTTCTACCAAAAGTTGCTTAAAATGCAGAATCTGCCAGGCAAGTGCAAACAGGAGATGGATACGCTTGCATCTGTTAAAATGTTTTCCACCAATGAACCCTCGTACTGAACCATGAGCCAACACATCAGCCAAGCTAAGAACCTCGGTACAACCAGACGATTCAACAATATAACCTAATGCACTGAAATAGGCCATGGAAATATGAAATGCACCAAAACAAACAAAGATATTGTCAAAGAGAGAGGATTCTTGTGCTTGGTTCTGGAGTGCAGGTTTTGCGATAACAAGGTCACATGTCACTATAGCATATGCCTCACTGCACTCACTTGCAACCTTTTGAGACCTGACCAAAGTTTCTTTAACTACATCCAATCTTGTTGGTGGCAGTTCAATATTTTCCATTAACCCAATCTACTGCAAAGGGATTCTGTCCTCTGTGACCAAGATATTCCAGCCTGCCACATAGGGGTGCTGGACATCAGGCAGCAGCAGATTAACCAGATGATATTCATTTTCTTTGCTATCTCCAGGCTGGATTGTGGATCTTGTGAATATTTTTCAAATTCGAACCTCGACAGTGATGGCTTTCTTTTATATGGGATGATTTGTCGCTGAGGCGCATCAAATATTCATCGTCTTTTCACAGGTACTTGGTCAGTAGTTGC